>NC_073387.1:9796592-10099034 GCF_028641065.1 Leucoraja erinaceus | reverse complement strand
CGATCAACGTTAGGCATTCGTTCATTCAATTTAAAATAGTGCACAAACTCTATTATTCAAATTCTAAACTGAATAAGATCTTTCCAAATGCATCTCTTATTTGCTATAAATGACTTCTTCAGGAAGGAACTATAACCCATTCCTTTGTCCCTTGTAGAAAGTTACATAACTTCGGGAGAGGAATTTCTGAAAAAAATTCAAAAACACTGAAAATAAAATTGGACCCCCACACGGAACTGATCAATCTAGGTACTTCACAAGCCTGTTCTGACCTATCACTATTTCAAAGACATTTCCTTCATTATGGCCTGAGAACGGCGAAAAAACTAATACTTCAATTTTGGAAACATGCATGGGTCCCTACTCTTAAGATGTGGATTACAAACATGTCCGTGACGCTACATCTTGACAATATTAGACTTGTCTTGGCAGATAAACCAGAGCATGTTTCGAAGACATGGACACCATTCATTGATTTATTACAAGGATAGCATGGCACAACACAACTTTGGGTTTAAATCTAATTACGGGTTGGGTGAGGTGGGTGGGGAGGGATGTGAGGCAGGTATATCACCACTGTCAGGTCTCGGGTTTGATCTAGTTTCTGTTTCTTATTGTTTTTTAGTATTAGAGTGTGCATTCTTGTTTTATTTTGGTGTTTCGCATCTCCTCTTGTTTCAGGTCCCATTTCCTATCAGGTCGTTTACCCTCATGTGATTATTGGCCCCGCCCTGATGTGTTTCACCTGTGTCTCGTTATCCCCTGCTAGTCTGTATTTAAGCCCTTTGTGTTTTAGTGCTCATTGCCAGTTCGTCGTGTATGATACTTGATTGTACTGTTGCCTCTGTTTGCTTACCCATGTACCGACTTGGACCGATTAAACTCTGAAGACTGATCTGCCCTGCGTCTGAGCCTGCATTTGTGTCCTCCTCCTTGTTCAGTTCTGATATTACGAACTGGCCAACAATGGACGCAGCGGGCTCTGATCCTTTTCGTGCAGCACTCCAGAAGCAAGAGGAGCGCATCTCGCATTATGAGGGTCAACTCACTTAGATCGTCGCCGGGTTCCGGGACCTCGGCGAGCGTCAGCAGGGGTTCCAGGCGGACATCGGTTCACAGGTGAACACTTTAAGTTCTCGGTTTGAACACCTGGTTACTCGGCTGAATTCTTTGTTTCCTGCTGCGGCTCCCGTGCCTGCCGAGTCTGTTTCCTTGTCTGGGTCTCCAGGAGCTCCGAGGGCCACGGCTGCTGCAGCATCTCCATTCGTCCACCTGGCAAGACCGGAACACTTTTTAGGGGAATCGGAGAAGTGTAGACCTTTTTTGATTCAGTGTGGACTGCATTTCGAACTTCAAGCGGCTTCCTTTCCATCAGAACGCTCAAGGGTAGCCTTTATCATCACGCACCTGTCGGGTAGGGCGGAGGCTTGGGCCACGGCGGAGTGGTCTCGGAATTCTCCTGTTTGCCAGACGTCGGTCCTGTTCATGGAAGCTCTGTCTCGCACGTTTGATCACTCCAATCCTGGCCGAGAGGCTTCACAGAACCTGGTCTCCATGAAACAAGGTAATCGCTCAGTTATGGATTTTGCTATTGACTTTCGAACTGTTGCTGCCAAGAGTGGATGGAATGAGGCTGCTTTGTTGGATGCTTTTCGCAATGGATTGTCTGAAGCTATCAAAGATCAATTGGCTCCACTAACCCTGCCTTCCGACTTCGAGTCTATGATTTCCCTGGCTGTCCAGATTGACGCTAGGCTCAGAGAAAGAGAGCGAGAGAGGAGATCGGCAGCAGTTCGTTCCTCCTCCCAGCCGTGGCGGCAGCGTCGGCCTTCGCCTTCCGGTCGGGACTTGTTCCCTCTCGGCCGGTCCAGTCAGCCTACAGTTCTACCTGTCTCTTCGGAGGAGCCCATGCAGGTGGGACGAGCCAAACTCAGCCCAGAGGAACGGCAGCGCCGCCTAAGGGAGGGGAGGTGTTTTTACTGTGGTAAACTGGGACATTTGTTGAACAGCTGTTCAGTAAAAGAAGGCTCACCAATGAAAGAGAGGACATTGGTGAGTTGTACCACTCCTATGAGCCATTCCTCTCGTCAATTGTCGACGGTACAATTGTTGGTGCATTCCCAGTGGCACTCCCTGCAGGCTTTGGTTGATTCTGGGGCAGATGATAACTTCATGGACATTCGCTTGGCTGATGAATTGGAGCTGGAACGTGAACAGCTTCAAAATCCTCTGGAGGCTAGTGCACTGGATGGGCGCCTACTGTACAGGGTAACTCACCGAACTCAACCTGTTCAACTCATCATGGCAGGTAATCACCTTGAGACCATCAGTTTTCATCTCCTTGACTGTCCTCTTCATCCTCTGGTTTTGGGGCTCCCTTGGCTGTCTTACCATAATCCTCATATGAACTGGGGTACCGGGGAAGTAATTTCTTGGGGGAATAACTGTAAACTCATCTATCTGCATGATTCTTCTCCTGAGTCTATGAAGGATCCATCAAGGAGCAGTTTGCTGGGATCTTCCAGGTCCACCCTCCAGCAGCCTCCCCGTTCAAGGGAGGAGGATTTTCCAGATATCTCCAAGGTTCCCTCATGTTATTTAGACCTTAAGGAGGTGTTCAACAAGGCCAAGGCCACATCTCTTCCGCCGCATAGACCGTACGATTGCTGCATCGACCTTCTGCCTGGTACAGCGCCTCCTAAGGGTCATCTCTACTCCTTGTCTTCACCTGAGCGGCTCGCCATGGAAAAATACATTGACGACGCCCTTGCTGCTGGGATCATCAGACCTTCCTCTTCACCTGCAGGAGCTGGATTCTTCTTTGTGGATAAGAAGGATGGTACACTTCGGCCCTGCATTGACTACAGAGGACTCAATGACATTACTGTTAAAAACAGATACCCTCTTCCTCTTATCTCCTCTGCATTTGAACTGTTAAAAGACGCTAAGGTATTCACCAAGTTAGATCTTAGAAATGCTTATCATCTGGTGAGGATAAGGGAGGTGGATGAATGGAAAACTGCGTTTAACACACCCAGTGGTCATTATGAATATCTGGTCATGCCGTTTGGTCTTACTAATGCTCCAGCAGTTTTTCAAGGAATGGTTAATGATGTGTTACGGGACATGCTGAACAGATTTGTGTTTGTGTACCTTGATGACATTTTGATCTTTTCTCCCGACGAGACTTCCCATGTGCAGCATGTACACCAGGTGCTGGAACGTTTGCTCCTGAATGATCTGTTTGTGAAAACTGAGAAATGTGAATTTCATGTTAACACTGTTCAATTCCTTGGTTATATTGTATCACCTGCTGGTATACAGATGGACCCGAGCAAGGTCAGCGCTGTGGCCACCTGGCCTACACCCTCCAGTCGTAAGCGACTTCAGGGGTTCCTTGGGTTTGCTAATTTTTATAGGAAGTTTATCCGGAACTTTAGTGTCACTGCTGCACCACTCCATGCTCTTACCTCGCCCCACGTGCCTTTCTCTTGGTCCCCTCAAGCAGAAGCTGCTTTTATGAAACTCAAGAGGAGCTTCTCCTCAGCCCCCATCCTGGTTCACCCTGACCCATCACTCCAGTTCGTGGTTGAGGTGGACGCCTCGGGTGTGGGCATCGGGGCCGTACTCTCCCAGAAATCCTCCACAGATGGTCGATTACATCCCTGCGCTTTCCTCTCAAAGAAACTTTCTCCTGCTGAGAGAAATTACGATGTGGGTAACCGTGAACTGTTGGCGGTTAAAACAGCCTTGGAGGAATGGAGACACTGGTTGGAGGGCACAGAGCAGCCGTTTCTAGTTTGGACAGACCACAAGAACCTGGAATACATCAAGTCGGCCAAACGCCTCAACTCGCGCCAAGCAAGGTGGGCTCTCTTCTTTAATCGATTTGATTTTGTACTGTCTTACCGCCCTGGTGCCAAGAATGGCAAACCTGACCCTCTCTCCAGACAGTTTGATCCTGACCCATCCCCTAAGGTTTCAACTCCCATTCTGCCTGCTTCCTGTTTTGATGGGGCAGTTACTTGGGAGATTGAGAAGAGAGTTTCCGAGGCAACTGCTGGTGTTCAGTCTCCGCTAGGGTGTCCTTCTAATCGTTTGTTTGTTCCCGAGTCTCTTCGTTCACAGGTGATTCACTGGGCTCATACGTCTCGGATCTTCTGTCATCCCGGTGTCCGCCGAACCCTGTTTGTGGTCAAACAAAGGTTTTGGTGGCCTTCCATGGAGAGGGGGATTAAGGAGGACGTCGCCGCCTGCAGTATTTGTGCTCGGAACAAGACCTCGCGTCAGGCCGCCTTTGGCCTCCTGAATCCGCTGCCTGTCCCCTCACGCCCCTGGTCAGACATCTCCATGGACTTTGTCACGGGCCTGCCCTCTTCTGAAGGTAACACCTCAGTCATGACTGTGGTGGACAGATTTTCTAAGATGGTCCATTTCATTCCGTTGCACAAGCTTCCCTCCGCCAAGAAAACGGCAGAGGTCATGCTGTCTCATGTTTTTCGTATTCATGGATTTCCCAGAGACATTGTGTCTGACCGGGGGCCTCAGTTCGTGTCCAGGTTTTGGAAGGAGTTTTGTTCTCTGTTGGACGCCACGGTCAGCCTTACATCTGGTTATCACCCGGAATCCAATGGACAGACTGAACGACTTAACCAGGAACTGGAGACAGGACTACGGTGCTTGGTGGCACAGAACCCTTCAACTTGGAGCAAACACCTTATTTGGGTGGAGTATGCACACAACACACTTCCTTGCTCCTCCTCTGGTCTCTCTCCATTCCAGTGTGCCTATGGTTATCAACCGCCATTGTTCCCTGCTGTGGAGAAGGAGTCCAGTGTGCCCTCCGCTCAGGCTCTCATCCGTCGCTGTCGCAAGGTCTGGAATGGGGCTCGTCAGATGCTGTTGCGCAGTTCTGCGCGTTACAAGAGGATGGCTGATCGTGGACGAACGCCGGCTCCGGTATACTCGCCTGGCCAAAAGGTGTGGCTCTCCACTCGAGACTTACCTCTGAGGGTGGAATCCCGGAAGTTGGCTCCTCGTTTTGTTGGTCCTTTCCCCATATCGAAGGTCATCAATCCTGTGGCGGTTCGTCTCAAACTCCCCCGTGCCATGCGGGTCCACCCTACTTTCCATGTCTCCCGACTAAAGCCATTTAAGGAAAGTCCTCTGGTCCCTGCCTCTATACCCCCTCCGCCCCCCCGGTTCCTTGATGGGGGTCCGGTGTTTACGGTCAGCCGGTTGCTGGGTATGCGCCGGCGTGGTCGTGGTTGTCAGTATCTCGTGGACTGGGAGGGTTATGGACCTGAGGAGCGGTCTTGGGTGCCGGCTCGCAACATATGCGACCCGGAACTTATCAGGGAATATCGGCGCCAACATCCTGAAGATCCTGGGCCGTCGGGAGCCGGCCGTGGAGGGGGGGGTACTGTCTCGGGTTTGATCTAGTTTCTGTTTCTTATTGTTTTTTAGTATTAGAGTGTGCATTCTTGTTTTATTTTGGTGTTTCGCATCTCCTCTTGTTTCAGGTCCCATTTCCTATCAGGTCGTTTACCCTCATGTGATTATTGTCCCCGCCCTCATGTGTTTCACCTGTGTCTCGTTATCCCCTGCTAGTCTGTATTTAAGCCCTTTGTGTTTTAGTGCTCATTGCCAGTTCGTCGTGTATGATACTTCATTGTACTGTTGCCTCTGTTTGCTTACCCATATACCGACTTGGACCGATTAAACTCTGAAGACTGATCTGCCCTGTGTCTGAGCCTGCATTTGTGTCCTCCTCCTTGTTCAGTTCTGATAACCACTGTTTTATTTTTCTCTTTGTCTTTTTATTTGTTTTTCTATGCATCACTTCTAGCTTTCATTTATTCACTCTTTGGCTACAATAAATGTGAGGTGCTACACCTTGGCAGGACAAATCAAAATAGGACGTACATGGTAAATGGTAGGGAATTGAAGAATACAGTTGAACAGAGGGATCTGGGTATAACCGTGAATAGTTCCTTGAAGGTGGAATCTCATACAGATAGGGTGGTAAAGAAAGCTTTTGGTATGCTAGCCTTTATAAATCAGAGCATTGAGTATAGAAGCTGGGATGTAATGTTAAAATTGTACAAGGCATTGGTGAGACCAAATCTGGAGTATGGTGTACAATTTTGGTCGCCCAATTATAGGAAGGATGTCAACAAAATAGAGAGAGTACAGAGGAGATTTACTAGAATGTTGCCTGGGTTTCAACAACTAAGTTACAGAGATAGGTTGAATAAGTTAGGTCTTTATTCTCTGGAGCGCAGAAGGTTAAGGGGGGACCTGATAGAGGTCTTTAAAATGATGAGAGGGATAGACAGAGTTGATGTGGACAAGCTTTTCCCTTTGAGAATAGGGAAGATTCAAACAAGAGGACATGACTTCGGAATTAAGGGACACAAGTTTAGGGGTAATATGAGGGGGAACTTCTTTACGCAGAGAGTGGTGGCGGTGTGGAATGAGCTTCCAGTGGAAGTGGTGGAGGCAGGTTCATTGGTATCATTTAAAAATAAATTGGATAGGCATATGGATGAGAAGGGAATGGAGGGTTATGGTACGAGTGCAGGCAGGTGGGACTAAGGGGAAAAAAACATTGTTCGGTATGGACTTGTAGGGCCGAGATGGCCTGTTTCCGTGCTGTAATTGTTATATGGTTATATGGTTACAATACTTTGGTAATCTAGAGGTTTTATCTTTGTACATTTCACTATTTCTTTTTCTTGCCTTTTCGCCTATCTTTTCTTCCAACTAAAGGTAAATATTTAAAATTTAAGCTGTCCAATAACTGTATCATTTTATATGCCGTTGGTTCTATTTTTGTACATTTGCTTTCAATAAACAAAAAATGAAATAAAAGAAAAAAATAATAATGCAGGGCTGCCAACTCTCACGCTTTGAGCGTGAGAATCACGCCCTCAAGCAAACCCACGCCTGCCCTCACGCTGAACAGAAATTTCTCACGCTCTATGATGAGAAATTCTGTGATCAACGAAAATTTCAAACCTGGGATAAACTGCATGGTCCGCGGGTGTTGGAGAGCCGGGGCTGATGGAGGGATGGGAGCAGAACCAGCGGCGGGAACAGATGCGGGGAGCCGGGACTGGCGAGTGTTTGCCGGGCTGCGAGTGTTTGCGGGGCTGTAGAGCGTTTGCGGGGCTGGCGAGTCGCTCGCTGCGGCTCCGGACATGGAGCAGGCAAGTCCCGGGCCGTCGGAGGCGTCGCGCAGCTGCCGTGAGAGTCAATGTGCCGAATTCGCCCGGGTGACCGGCATGGATCAGGCTGCGGCTCGGTACATCCTGGAGGACAAGCAGTGGCTGCTGGAAGTATGTACCAAGCACTGGGTAAAAACGGTGGAAGATAGTGGACTGCAAATGGGGGTGGTTGGTGAAAGCATCTAGATGTTCACGATGTTGGGGGAGTTCAGAACCAGCGGTCACAGTTTAAGATTAAAGGGGGGAGGCAGTTAGGACTGAGATGAGAACAAACTTTCTTCACGCAGAGAGTTGTGAATCTGTGGAATTCTCTGCCACAGAAGGCAGTGCAGGCCAATTCACTGGATGTTTTCAAGAGAGAGATACATTTAGTTTTTGGGGCTAACGGCATCAAGGTATATGGGGATAAAACAGGAAAGAGGTACTGATTTTAGATGAATAGCCATGATCATATTGAATGGCAGTGCTGGCTCGAAGGGCCGATGGCCTATTCTTGCACCTATTTTCTATGTTTCTATGCTTGAGTATATGGCAATCAAACTCGATCACTTGATTTTGAAGCATTCATGCACGGTGGAGGTATAATGTAGTCATAGAGTGATACAGTGTGAAAACAGGCCCTTCGGTGCAACTTGCCCACACCCACCAACATGTCCCAGCTACGCCACCTGCATTTGGTCCATACCTCCAAACCTGTCCTATCCATGTATCAGTCTAACCTTGTCTTAAATGTTGGGACGGTCCCTGCCTCAACTACCTCCTCTGGCAGCTTGTTCCATACACCCATCACCCTTTGTGTCAATAAAGTTACCCCTTAACAAGTGACCTCTTAAAAATACATCATACAAAAATCATTGAAATCATTCTTCTACAGTGCACTAAAACATGATTTTAATACATCAAATTTCAAAAGGTTCCTACCCTGGGAGGGGGGACATCCTTCTTCCACACGCTCTCCCCACTTAGTCGCTCCACTCCCTCTCCGGGTACCCCCAAGGCCAGTGATCAGTGATCGCACAGCCTCCACCTTTCAAAAACGCACCAATCCAATTTAAAGCATAAATATGCTTCTGACGAATGTCTGACGAATCTTATAGATTTTTTCGAGGATGTAACTAGTAGCGTGGATAGTGGAAAACCAGTGGATGTGGTGCATCTGGACTTCCAGAAGGCTTTCGACAAGGTCCCACATAAGAGATTAGTATACAAACTTAAAGCACACGGCATTGGGGGTTCAGTATTGATGTGGATAGAGAACTGGCTGGCAAACAGGAAGCAAAGAGTAGGAGTAAACGGGTCCTTTTCACAATGGCAGGCAGTGACTAGTGGGGTACCGCAAGGCTCAGTGCTGGGACCCCAACTATTTACAATATATATTAATGATCTGGATGAGGGAATTGAAGGCAATATCTCCAAGTTTGCGGATGACACTAAGCTGGGGGGCAGTGTAAGCTATGAGGAGGATGCTAGGAGCCTGCAAGGTGACTTTGATAGGCTGGGTGAGTGGGCAAATGCATGGCAGATGCAGTATAATGTGGATACATGTGAGGTTATCCATTTTGCTGGCAAAAACAGGAAAGCAGACTATTATCTAAATGGTGGCCGACTAGCAAAATGAGAGATGCAACGAGACCTGGGTGTCATGGTACACCAGTCATTGAAAGTAGCCATGCAGGTGCAGCAGGCAGTGAAGAAAGCCAATGGTATGTTAGCTTTCATAGCAAAAGGATTTGAGTATAGGAGCAGGGAGATTCTACTGCAGTTGTACAGGGTCTTGGTGAGACCACACTTGGAGTATTGCGTACAGTTTTGGTCTCCAAATCTGAGGAAGGACATTCTTGCCATAGAGGGAATACAGAGAAGATTCACCAGACTGATTCCTGGGATGTCAGGACTGTCTTATGTAGAGAGACTGGATAGACTTGGTTTATACTCTCTAGAATTTAGGAGATTCAGGAGGGATCTTATAGAAACTTACAACATTCTTAAGGGGTTGGATAGGCTAGATGCAGGAAGATTGTTCCCGATGTTGGGGAAGTCTAGGACAAGGGGTCACAGCTTAAGGATAAGGGGGAAATCCTTTAAAACCGAGATGAGAAGAACTTTTTTCACACAGAGAGTGGTGAATCTCTGGAACTCTCTGTCAAGGAGGGTAGTTGAGGCCACACAGTTCATTGGTTATATTTCAGAGGGAGTTAGATGTGGCCCTTTTGTCTAAGGGAATCAGGGGGGTATGGAGAGAAGGCATGTACGGGATACTGAGTTGGATGATCAGCCATGATCATATTGAATGGCGGTGCAGGCTCGAAGGGCCGAATGGCCTACTCCTGCACCTAATTTCTATGTGATGAGGGGGGGAGAGGGGGGGTGAGGGGGGGGACTTGGGGGTCGAGGGGGTGAGGGGGGTGAAGGTGGTTGAGGGGCGGGAGAGGGGGGGGATAGGAGGGTGAGGGGGGGGATTGGGGGGGAAGGGGGAGGGGGAGGAAGTGGTGAGGGTGAAGGGGGTGAGGGGGGGGGTCGAGGGGGGAGGGGGTGAAGGGGGGGGGTGGGGGGGAGTTGGGGGGGTAGGGGGGGGGTGAGTGGAGTAAGGGGGGGGAGTGGGTGTTAGGGGGGGGTTAGGTGGGGTGAGGGGGGAGTGAAAGGGGAGTGAGGGGAGGGGGGTGAGGGGTGAAAGGGGAGGGGAGTGGGGTTGTCAGGGGTGGGGGGGGTGAGGGTAGGGTAGAGGGGATGGAGGAGGTGATGGGGTGAGCGGGGAATGAGGTGGGGTAGGATTGGTAGTGGGGGTTAGGAGGGGGTGAGGGCGTGAGGGGTGAGGTGGTTGATGGGGGTTAGGATGTGAAGTGGGGTAAAGGGGGGTGAGGGTTGGAGGGATTTAGGGGTGAGGAGGCGAAGGGGGATGAAGGGGGGTCAAGGAGGTGAGGGGGATGAGGGTTGGAGGGATTTAGGGGTGAGGAGGTGAGGGGGGTGAGGGTTGCAGGGGTTGAGGGGTGAGGAGGTGAATAGGGGTGAGGGGGGCGCTGAAGGTTGGAGGGATTTAGGGGTGAGGGGGGTGAGGGGGTGAGGGGGGGTGAGGGGGGTGAGGGTTGCAGGGATTTAGGGGGGGTGAGGGTTGATGGGTTAGGAGGTGAAGGGGGGGGGGGGGAGGGGGTAAACGGGGAGTGAGCGGGTTGAGGGGTGAGGTGATGGGGGTGTTTATGTGGGGTGAAAGGGTAGTGAGGAGGGGGTCAGGGATGCGAAGGGTTGAGGGGAGTGAAGGTGGTTGGGGGGGGCGTTTAGGTGAGGGGGGGTGATGAGGTGAGGGGGGGGTGAGGGGTCACGGTCACTACAGGTCACGGTCACCTGGAGCCGGAGCTGAAACCTGGAACTGTATAACGCTCGCTCCCCCACCACAACCGGGCGGCCCGACTGTATTACACTCGATCCCGGGCGGCCCATTCGATGCTCCACCCCCACCCCGGCAACTGTATAACGCTCGCTCCCCCACCACAACCGGGCGGCCCGACTGTATTACACTCGATCCCGGGCGGCCCCATTGTCGATGCTCCACCCCATCCCCGGCAACTGTATAACAATCGCTCCCCCACCGCAACCAGGCGGCCCAACTATATTACACTCGATCCCGGGCGGCACCATTGTCGATGCTCCACCCTCCACCCCGGCAACTGTATTATATTAAATTAATTAAAGTCCATACAGATAGATTTTCATAAATTCAGACTTTGTACCTTTCAGTTAGAGTTGATTCATGGGGGCCTTCTTTGTGTTCCAGCACATCAGCAGGGACTTTGAAGGCTTTCTTGCACTTTAATCCACTTCGCAGCACTTTCTTCAGCAATGCTTTGGACGAGGGGATTGAAGGCTTGGTGGCAAAGTTTGCGGATGATAAAAAAAATATATTGGCGGGGCAGGTAGTGTAGAGAAAGCAGGGAATCTGCAAAACTACTTGGACAGGTTGGGAGAGTGGGCAGAGAAGTGGCAGATGGAATATAGTGGAGCAAAGTGTGGAGTCAAACATTTTGGTAGTAGGAATAAAGGCAAAGACTATTTTCTAAATGGGGTGAGAATCCAGAAATCGGAGGTGCAAAGGGACTTGGGAGTGCTGGTGCAGCATTCCCAAAAAGTCAATCTGCAAGTCGAATCGGTAGAAAAAAACAAATTCAAGGCTAGCATTTATTCAGGAGAGCTTGTATACAAAAACAGGGATGCAGTGTTGAGGCTCTATAAGGCGCTGGTCAGTTGGAAGTTTGTGAGCAATTTTGGGCACCATATCTGAGGAAGGATGTGCTGGTTCTGGAGAGGGTCCAGAGGAGGTTTACAAGAGTTATCCCAGGAATGAGTAGGTTAACCTAGGATGAGCATTTGTTGACACCGGGCCTGTACTCACTGGAGTTTAGAAGAATGAAGGGGGACCTCATTGAAACATACAGAATAGTGAAAGACTTGGAAAGAGTGGATGTGCAGAGGATATTTCCACCATTGGGAGAGTCTAGGATTAGAGGTCATAGCCTTAGAATTAAAGGATGTTCTTTCCGGAAGGAGACGAGGAGACATTTCTTTAGTCAGAGGGTGGTGAATCTGTGGAATTCTTTGCCACAGAGGCTGTGAAGGCCAAGTCAGTGGATGTTTTTAAGGCAGAGATAGATAGATTCTTGATTAGTACAGGTGTCAGAGGTTATGGGGAGAAAGTAGGAGAATGTGGTTAGGAGGGAAAAATACATCGGCCATGGTTGAATGGTGGAGTAGACTTGATAGACCAAATGGCCAAATTCTACTCTTATTCCTTATGACCTTATGACTTCATGATTTTATATACTTCTACAAGATCACCCATCTGTCTCCTACACTTCAGTGCAAAAAAGTCTATACCTGTTCTGCCCCTTCTTATAAATCAAACTCTTCAATCCCAGTAACATCCTCATATGTCTTGTTTTGTCCTCTTTCCTGGTTAATAACATTACATGGGGTGCATGGGCATTTGTACTGGAGGCCTGTTGGGGATCGATCATATAAAGCATATCAAATAGCATCAAGTCAAGTCATCAAGTCAAGTCAAGTCAAGTCAAGTCAAGTCAAGTCAAGAGAGTTTATTGTCATGTTTCCCAGATAGGACAATTAAATTCTTGCTTGCTGCATCACAACAGAATATTGTAAGCAAAAATACACAACAGTTCAGTTCAATATACACATAAATAAGCAGATAAAGTGCAATAGGCTGTCACTGTTCAGAGTCTGTTTGTTGGCGAGTTTAATAGCCTGATGGCTGTGGGGAAGAAGCTGATCCTGAACATACCGACTCTCCGTAGTCTTCTCAGGAAGTAGAGGCGCTGATGTGCTTTCTTTATAATTGCATCAGTGTGCTGGAATCAGGAAAGATCTTTGGAAATGTGCACGCCCAGGAATTTGAAGTTCTTGACTCAAGATTCAAGATTCAAGATTCAAGATTCAATTTAATTGTCATTTGGACCCCTTGAGGTCCAAACGAAATGCCGTTTCTGCAGCCATACATTACAAACAAATAGACCCAAGACACAACATAATTTACATAAACATCCATCACATCGCTGTGATGGAAGGAGGCTAAAAAAACTTATCTCTCCACCGCACTCCCCCCCCCCCCACCCGCCCCGATGTCGGAGTCAAAGTCAAAGCCCCCGGCTGGCGATGGCGATTGTCCCGCGGCCATTAAAGCCACGCCGGGTGATGCAAGGTCGCACACCGGGTGCAGAGTCCCGCGGCCATTCCAAGCCGCGCGGGGTGGTGATGTCAGGCCCTGCTCCAGGAGCTCTTTGACCCCGCAACTCGGGCGGGAGAAGTCGCCGTTGCGAGAGCCCTGAAAAGCGGTCTCCTTCCAGGGACCCGCGGGCCCCTGGTGCCGCCGTCCGCCCGACCCGCAGTTGTAGCCTCCGAATCTCCGGAGGTCGGGCCGCAGCAGCAGCAGCAAGCGCTCCACCACCGCTCCGGACTCGGCCAGCTCTGCGACGGTGACGGTGAGTCGTCGGCCACCAGAGTCCCCGGTCTTCTCCTGTTGGAGGCCGCTCCTCGTTTGCAGCCCCAACGACAACGGAGCCGACAAGAAAAGGTCGGGTCTCCCGTGCAGGGAGAGATTTAAAAGTGCCTCCCACCCCACCCCCACCCCCCCACACACACACCCCAACAAAAAATAACAAAAACTACATAGAAACATAGACAAAAAATAATAAAAACGCGGACTCTTTCCACCAATTATGTAAATGGGATTGTGGGTCCCTACCCTTCCCCTTCCAAAGTCCACAATCAGTGGTTTTGCTGGTGTTGAGAATCAGGTTATTGTGTTGGCACCATTTGGTCAATCGGTCGATCTCACTTCTATACGCTGTGATAATGTTTCACCTTTGTTCGGATGTAGAAAAAGGACATTGATGTGAAGAGGGAAACATATTGCTAAAGGTTTCTACAATCATGACAGAGTGAGTTTCTCTGCCTTCTGTTGCTCTGATGTTTGCTCAGCAAAGAGACGTTTCTTTTCTTTAGAGAAAGAGCTGCTGGGCTTCACCACATATAGTGAAACGTTCTATTGTACTTATATCAAACAGCACTAATCTGGTGATTTTTCCAGTATTGTAGAATGTCTCTATCCAGTCTTATAAACAAGGGATGCATTGCAAGAATATGGTAATGAAACTTAATTTATGGTCCCAGAGACGCAAGCATCTCCCACTTGGCAAGCTCGACCATCACAAGGGAGTCATCAACTCAAACAACAGCCGGCTGCATGGGTCACTTCACTTGCTCTGAATTATTGTTGAAACACATGATCACTCAGCTCACGGCTAAAACCTATTGGGAATTTGTTTGTGCTCTCATACCTGCTTTGAAATCCTGAGTTATTTTGGTTAATCTAATGAAGCTCTGCTCTAAAAGTTAATAAATAATAAACAGGATGGCTGACAGGTAAAGGATGAGATCCCAGTAACTGCTGTGCTTTTTATTACTGCTCAGGAATCATAACTTTGCACATAAAATCCTGGGGGTATTGAAAATTCTAGTTTCAAAATCATTACCAAGAGATAAACTCCGGTGTTGTAATCAAAATCGCTTACCTTGCAACTCGTTCCATTTCTGTATCTGCCACTGTGCTGATAGTGAAAAATGTCCACTCCTTACAGTAACAGGCACAGGTGGCCTGCTTTATCTGTTCTCGTGTGGAAATGTGATTCACACATGGACTTATATCAAAAGTGCTATTGTCAACATTCTAATATTCCAACTTCTGCTGGTTTGAATATGACTCAAGTATAATCAGATGTGACGTATTCAGCTTGTACAATTGTGAGCGGAGAATGATTCTGACAAATAATTCAAGCTGCCTCTCTTTTGGATCCAAGTTTTCAGGTAAACATGCCAAGTTTCCACTGACAGATGCTCATTAATGCGGATTAATCAAAGGCATCTTTTGCCACTGGTCCACTTAACTTTCCAGGGTCGGCAGTAGAACACACACTGAGTTTCAAGAAGATATGGTGACATCATTGACATTGCTGAGAAAGGCTAGAAGGACATCTGAGTGGACTTGGGTATGAAAGCACAGAGCTTTGTCGTTCTCCATCAACTCTGTCAACTCGCATTCAAAGTTTACATATAAACAACTGCAACTTGGACAAGTTAGAAGAAGTTACCTCCAGAACAGTAACCCAAGCTTAGAAAAGGTAGAGAACAGCACAAGAAGAAACATAGAAAAATAGGTGCACGAGTAGGCTATTTGGCCCTTCGAGCCAACACCACCATTCAATAAGATCATGGCTGATCATCTAAAATCAGTACCCCGTTCCTGCTTTTTCCCCATATTCCTTGATTCCTTTAGCCCTAATGTAACGGCAGATTTTCAAATCTTTCAGGTAATTAGCACCCTAGCAGCTATTTGGATGAGAATGGTTGAAGGGGGTGTCTTCTAAACAGGGGCGGATTGAGGCTCACTGGTGCCCTAAGCACTGACCGATCTTGGTGCCCCCCTCCTTTCCACACTGACCCAGTCCATTTTAGTTGTTGACCTGTCTGACCAGATATACAATGCAGGTTGCACCAGTACAAAAATGTATTCATATGATAACACAATATACTGTACAAACTAAGCCAAGCTTGGGCTACATAAAGTTCTACAAAAATGCAATACAACATCTATTTTAATATTTCACGTTAAATGTATCAAAGTTCCAATATTCATGAAAAAGGCATTTTTCTACATTTCATTTTCGCAAAATCACTGATAACATCCTCGAAATTAATACTTCTCAGAATGTCTGCTTGAATTGTTAATATACACAGTGAGTCGAGTCTTTCTTGAAGCATAACTGATCTATTTGGGTTTTTTACACATTTCAGTTGTGAGAAAGACTTCTCTGTTGTGCAGTTGGTGACCATTAATGTTAAAAATATTCTTAAGGCAATTTCAACATTTGGAAAGGCACTCTCTAGTTTGTCTTCTGTAATTGTGTTGTAAAGTTCCATGTAAGTGAAATATGTTTTCTTGGTTGTTTTAAACTTATGAAGAACATATGAATGGAACTGCTGAAGCTCTGTAGACAAAGTGTTGTTCGTGTCATCTGGATAAGCATCAATGAGTGTCTGACAAGTCTTTGAGTACCTTTCACTTTCTGATAATTGGGAATTAGCACCTTGTTGGGTGGCATTAGGAACATCTGTCAGACAAGAGAATCTGTCTGCTATTTCAGTGTACACCTTTCGTCTCCTCCTCATTTCCGTTTCTAACTTTTCAACAATTACATAAAAAGTGGAGATACGGAATTTGTCTCTGGCACTGAGAATGACCTCTGGTGCATTTCCATCGTTGGGCGTTCTCTTTCTTATACGCTTACGCGTTTGAGTTGCTTTGTATTCTACATCGGGGAGCATGTCCTTTGCAAGTGATTCAAACCTCTCAAACTCATCTCTTGATGTGTGCAACTGGTCTGCCAATGATGAATACAAATCTGCACGTTTGCAAGATCACATTTTCACTTTGAAGAAGTTGACTTGTTCTATGAAACTTTTCTAAAGTTTCATTCCAAAAATTCAGCATGAACACAAATTCCAGTTCTTGCATCTTGTTTGCAATATTCTTTGCCTCCCTTCTAGTGTCACCTTTTTGCAACTGGTCATCTAATAAATCTTCCAAAGCTTCCAGAATCTTGAAGAAAGAGTTGATAATTGCTGCAGTTGCCACAACATGTGCTTCCCATCTGGTGTCTGAAAGTGATTTCAACACTTTTTCATTTCCAATGCAATCTTTGAGAATTCTCCACCGAGCAGTTGAGACTGAAAAGATTGTGTAGAGCAGTTGTACAGTGGAAAAGAAATCTACTGCAACTTGACAGCAATCCACAGCACTTCGTCCAACTAAATTTAGTGAATGAGGTGCACAGGGTACATAAATGGCAAACTGATTTGCATCCAAAAGTTTTTGCAGCATGCCATTGTAACGTCCAGACATGTTGGCAGCATTGTCGTATGACTGCCCTCTGCAGTTAGCAAAATCCAATTTACAATCATCACATAAGTACTTCAACACCTGCTGTGCCATAGCTTCACCAGTGTGGTTTTGTAATTCCAAAAATGTGATTAATCGTTCAACTAGCTCTCCATCTTGCAAGTATCTGAGCACTATGCTCAGTTGGTCAACATGCGAAAGATCAGGCGTTGAGTCCACAGACAGACTGAAGTACCCAGAAACATTAATTTCGTCAATGATGACGGAGTGCACTTTCTTTGCCATTAACTCAATAAGTTCCTCACATATCGTTCTGGACAGGTACAAAGGGTTGCCTTTTCCAGCATTGCCATACCGTGATATGTGAGCAGCCAAGAATGGGTCAAACTGACTTATCAATTCGAGTAGCCCCAAATAATTCCCATTATTGAGAGACCCAAATTTTACCATTTTTCCTCGGAATGCCAATCCTCGTTCAGCCAGTGTGCAAATGACTGCTACAACATGCCAAAGCACATTCTCACAGTAATTGTACTCCTCTTCAATTTGTTTTTCCAGTGGCTGTGTCAAGCCTAAGCCTTGTTTCCGAGTTAAATATGTCAACATGGCATCTCGGTGAGTTGTACTTTTTTCATGGTTGTCAATTACAGCAGTGTTTCGCCAGTCACTGAATCCTTCATTTCTAGCAAAATGCGTTGACCCTTTGGGCGCAATTAATTTACAAACAAAACAGTAAACTGATCCTTTTGAAGGAGAGTACAACAGTCATTCTCTCTTGTAGTGTTCACCATTGGCTTTTATTCCAAAAAAGATTTTCTGTGAACAGTATCTCTTTGGCTTCCCACTGATGAAATTGCGACACAATTTGTCAAATGGCCCATTGTGGTGCTGACATTCACTGGGTCCACAAGCAACCCAATAAGTCACATCATCACCATAAAATTCATCCCACAACCCTGGGTCCTTAGCTTTGTTAATTTGATCCTTGGTCAGTTCTCTAAACTCCTTGTACAATCCAAAAGCATTTACACATCTTGTCGTAGAACTAGGTCCAGGTTGTGGCACTTCATCGTGTGCAACGTCTTCATGAAAATCTGGCCTTGCACCAACACTGCCTGTTTCTGATGAAGGAGATAGATTTGATTCATTTGCTGTCTCTGAAGACTGACACTGGTTTTGATCTGGATCATCTTTCTCTGCAGTTTGTAAGAAGAAATCTGTCAGCTTTCCTGTCTTGGCTACAACAGACAGATTATTTTGCTCATTCTCTTTTGCACGTTTTCTCTTTTGCGCACCACTCAACTGAACACGCTTCATTTTTGACGTTTACATGGGGCTGAAATTTAAAAAAGGCAGAGAGGGTCATTGAAATGACTGTCATGACAACAGAATTTGGCTCCATCATTTTACTTTTAAACACATGCTATGACACTGCACCTCGCCAACAAAAAATAGCTTAAATCAGGCAAAAGTAGACACAAAGAGTCTCAAAAAAGATCGACAGATAAGAGACGACTATGTATGCTAATTAAATAAAGGATCATTGAAGCTGTATGACATCTTACCAGTGCAGTGGTCTTAGATTTCCAAGGATATCGCACACATCATGTCTGAGGCACAGAGGTCAGTCGAGAATATTCCACAACAGGAAACATGTAACAATGTTAATGATCTTACTCACCGACAGAGGTCAGAGTGCACTGCGCCAGCAGTGTCCCTTGTGGTACACCTGGGAAGATAACCCTAGGGTGCACCATGATCAAGAAACAGAACATTATGATCAATCTGCACTAGTTTTATCCATTTTTTTTTTTTTACAAATATTAATTTGTTTTTTTTTCTTTTCACCCTTTTCCCAACTTTGTGCTGCCCCCTTTGGCCCTGGTGCCCTAAGCACATGCATGCATGCTCACTCACATACCTTTAGAGCTTCTTCTCAGACATGGCTTCAAAACACAGTCTTTTGATGAATAAATGATTTATTGTTGATAGAAAGTGAAATACATCCAAGTTTCTTCCGACTCGTTACTGCAATCTTCTTCATAGAAACATAGAAACATAGAAATTAGGTGCAGGAGTAGGCCATTCGGCCCTTCGAGCCTGCACCGCCATTCAATATGATCATGGCTGATCATCCAACTCAGTATCCCGTACCTGCCTTCTCTCCATACCCCCTGATCCCCTTGGCCACAAGGGCCACATCTAACTCCCTCTTAAATATAGCCAATGAACTGGCCTCAACTACCCTCTGTGGCAGAGAGTTCCAGAGATTCACCACTCTCTGTGTGAAAAAAGTTCTCCTCATCTCGGTTTTAAAGGAATTCCCCCTTATCCTTAAGCTGTGACCCCTTGTCCTGGAAGCTGTGACCCCTTGTCCTGGAATTCCAGCTTATTACTTTAGACATTAGAAAACTCCTCGTGTCTCCGTAAGTCTGGCAAGATCTGCATGATCCCTGCATGATCTCCTTTAGATCTCTCGTGGACCCCGCATGATTTCACATGATCTCACATGATCCTGCATGGCCCACATGGTAGAAGGGTCAACCTTCCCCATCGGCTCTCCAAACTAATCTAAAAACTAGCATCTAAGCTCCAAACACGCCCCAAAACACATCATAAATCCCACCCACAATATAACGGGCAGTCTAAAATTTAAAGGCACATGCCATCCTCAATGACAGGCAAAACAGGCCAAATGGCCACTACACTAAGAGCTAAATCTAGCTAACTATAACCATATAACCATATAACAATTACAGCATGGAAACAGGCCATCTCGGCCCTTCTACTCCGTGCCGAACACGTATTCTCCCCTAGTCCCATCTACCTGAACTCAGACCATAACCCTCCATTTCCTTCCTGTCCATATAACTATCTAATTTATTTTTAAATGATAAAATCGAACCCGCCTCCACCACCTTCACTGGAAGCTCATTCCACACAGCCACCACTCTCTGAGTAAAGAAGTTCCCTCTCATGTTACCCCTAAACTTCTGTCCCTTAATTCTCAAGTCATGTCCTCTTGTTTGAATCTTCCCTACTCTCAGTGGGAAAAGCTTATCCACGTCAACTCTGTCTATCCTTCTCATCATTTTAAAGCCCTCTATCAAGTCCCCCCTTAACCTTCTGTGCTCCAAAGAATAAAGACTTAACTTGTTCAACCTTTCTCTGTAACTTAGTTGCTGAAACCCAGGCAACATTCTAGTAAATCTCGTCTCTACTCTCACTATTTTGTTGACATCCTCCCTATAATTAGGCAACCAAAATTGTACACCATACTCCAGAATTGGCCTCACCAATGCCTTGTACAATTTTAACATTACATCCCAACTTCTATACTCAATGCTCTGATTTATGAAGGCCAGCACAACAAAAGCTTTCTTTACCACCCTATCTACATGAGATTCCACCTTCAGGGAACTGTGCACAGTTATTCCCAGATCCCTCTGTTCAACTGCATTCTTCAATTCCCTACCATTTACCATGTACGTCCTATTTTGATTTGTCCTGCCAAGATGTAGCACCTCACACTTATCAGCATTAAACTCCATCTGCCATCTTTCAGCCCTCTCTTCCAACTGGCATAAATCTCTCTGTAGACTTTGAAAATCTACTTCATTATCCACAACACCACCTATCTTGTATCATCTGCATACTTACTAATCCAATTTACCACACCATCATCCAGATTTTGTGTACAATATACACTTATGACTGTACACCAACACACAGTACAAACAGGATCATCAAGTTTGCGGACGACACGACTGTGGTGGGACAGATAAACAACAACGACGAGTCTGCGTCCAAAAACTGACTGTCTGGTGTACCAAAAACAACCTGGCACTCAACCCATCAAAGACAAAAGAACTGGTCGTTGACTTCAGGAGGAAGAGGAGAGAGGAACCTGCTCCCTTATACATCAAAGGAGACATGGTGGAGAGAGTTACTGGCTTTAAGTTCCTGGGAATAAACATCTCCCAGGACCTCAAATGGCAAATGAACACCGTCACTCTCGTGAAGAAATCACATCAGCGGCTGTATTTCCTGAGGTCTCTGCAGAGAGCAAACGTCTCACAGCCGCTGCTGCTGTCCTTCTACCGATGCGCCGTGAAAAGTATCCTCTCCTATGGAATCCTGGTGTGGTTTGCTAGTTGTACTGTGGCTGAGATGAGGGCGCTGCAGGGAGTTATAAAAACTGCACAGAGCATTACAAACGCTCAACTGCCCTCCTTGGATGACATATATACAGGGCCCGATGCTTCTGCTGGGCCACAAATATCAAGCAGGACACATCCCACCCTGCCAACCACCTTTTCACTCTGCTACCCTCTGGGAGGCGATTCAGGTCACTGAAGGCTCGCACCGGTAGACAAAAAAATTGTTTCTACCCATGTGCGATAAAATAGCTTAATTCCAACAGAGAACACTGGGGAAGCAAAATGTAATTCCAAGAAATGCCGCTAAATTATTTTTAAATACTTATTTATTATTTTACTAATAAGTGTACATATGTGTCAATGGTTGTCGTGTTTGTATTTTTTTTTAACCGGAGGAAATGTAATGGAATTTTGTTGCACAGTATTGTGCAATGACAATAAACGTATTCATTCATTCATCATTGATGTACATGACAAACAACAGTGGACCCAACACAGATCCCTGTGGCACCCCACTGCTCACTGGCCTCCAACCTGACAATCAGCCATCCACCATTACTCTCTGGCATCTCCCATTCAGCCACTGTTGAATCCATCTTGCTACTGCACCATTAATACCCAACAATTGAACCTTCTTAACCAACCTTCCATGAGGAACCTTGTCAAAAGCCTTACTGAAGTCCATATATACAACATCCACTGCTTTACCCTCATCAATTTCCCGAGTAACCTCTTCAAAAAATTCAAGAAGATTAGTCAAACATGACCTTCCAGGCACAAATCCACAAATTCCTAAACAGACCCTGTTTATCCAGATGCTTATATATATTATCTCTAAGTATCCTTTCCATTAATTTGCCCACAATTGACGTCAAACTAACAGGTCTATAATTGCTAGGTTTACTCTTAGACACCTTTTTAAACAATGGAACAACATGCGCAGTACGCCAATCCTCCGGCACTATTCCCGTTTCTAATAACATTTGAAATATTTCTGTCATAGCCCCTGATATTTCTACACTAACTTCCCTCAATGTCCTAGGGAATATCCTGTCCGGACCTGGAGACGTATCCACTTTTATATTTCTCAAAAGTGTCAGTACTTCCTCTTCTTTGAATCTCATAGTTTCCATAGCTACTTGACTTGTTTCCCTTACCTCACATAATTCAATATCCTTCTCCTTGGTGAATAATGAAGAAAAGAAATTGTACAATATCTCCCCCATCTTTTTTGGCTCTGCAGATAGCTGTCCACTCTGACTCTCTAATGGACCAATTTTATCCCTCGTTATCCTTTTGCTATTAATATAGCTGTAGAAACCCTTTGGATTTACTTTCACCTTACTTGCCAAAGCAACCTCATATCTTCTTTTAGCTTTTCTAATTTCTTTCTTAAGATTCTTTTTACATTCTTTATACTCCTCAAGCACCTCATTTACTCCATGCTGCCTATAATTATTGTAGATCTCTCTCTTTTTCCGAACCGTGTCCAATTTCCCTTGAAAACCATGGCTTTCTTGAACTCTTGAAAACATCCAGTGAATTGGCCTCCACTGCCTTCTGTGGCATAGCATTCCACAGATTCACAACTATCTGGGTGAAAAGTTTTTCCTCATCTCAGTCCTAAATGGCCTAACCCTTATTCTTAAACTGTGACCCCTGGTTCTGGACTCCCCCTTTCTTCACTGCCTACCATACCTGCATGCTTACTTTCAGTGACTGATGTACAAGCACACCCAGGTCTCGTTACACCTCTCCTTTTCCTAATCTGACACCATTCAGAAAATCATCTGGGTTCCTGTTCTTGCCACTAAAGTGGATAACCTCACATTTATCCACATTATACTGCATCTTCCATGCATCTGCCCACTCACCCAACCTATCCATCACACTGCAGCCTCATAGCATCCCCCTCGCAGTTCACACTGCCACCCAGCTTTGTGTCATCGGCAAACTTGCAGATGTTACATTTAATTTCCTCGTCTAAATCGTTAATATATATTGTAAATAAAGCACCGAGCCTTGTGGCACCCCACTAGTCACTGCCTGCCATTCTGAAAAGGACCCATTAATTCCTACTCTTTGTTTCCTGTCTGCCAATCAGTTCTCTATCCATGTCAATACCCTACCCCCAATTACATGTGCTCTAATTTTTCACACTAATCTCTTGTGTGGGACCTTGTCAAAGGCTTTATTGAAAGTCTAGACATACCACATCCACTGGCTCTCCCTCATCCATTCTATTGTTACATCCTCAAAAAATTCCAGAAGATTAGTCAGGCATGATTTCTCCTTCATAAATCCATGCTGAATGTGACTGATGTGAATGTGAATGAGGAAGGTAGTGGCAACGCTGTTAACAGCTGCGGCTCGCCTGCAGTCCGTCTGTCTTTACTTTTTTCTGTTGTTTCTTTTGTCTTGTTTTGGTTAAGTTTTAGTTTGTTGGGTTGTGTTGGGGGGGGTGAAACATGTTCACTGTCTCTTCCTTCAGGGGACTGCGACTTTTTTGTGTCATATCCCCCTTCTCTGCCTCCGTCTGCGCTGAGGCCTAATGGCAGAGCTGGTGGCCTCCAGCCTGCGACTGACTCCGATGCTCCGGAAGCAGAGCCAGCCAAGACTCACCAACGAGAGGCTGGCCGTCTTCGGGGCTAAGGCAGCGGTGGCCCGACTTGCTGGTGCAGCGTTCTGGCTTTCGGCGGCGGCCTGGAGCTGATGCAGCGGGGCTCGGAGCTGAGACTGCGGGACCCGGAGCTGGGGCAGGGGCCTGGAGCTGGGGCGGCTGTCCGGAGCTGGGGTAGCGGCCCGGAGCGGAGACTGCGGGATTCGGAGCTGGGGCGGCGGCCCGGAGTGGAGACTGAGGGACCCGGAGCTGGGGCGGCGGCCTGAAGCTGGGGCGACTGCCCAGAGCTGATGCTGTGGCGGGCCTTCTTGGAGCGGAGACGGCGTTCCGGCTTTCTGCGGCGGCGACATCACCACGGAGGTCCGCTGGACTGGAGGGTGGCATCTCCGGCCTGGATCGATCGCCTCAGCGCAGAGGGAGAATAAGGAACTAAGACTTTGCCTCCATCACAGTGAGGATGTGCTTGGTGAACTTACTGCGGTGGATGTTTAATTTGTGTTTATTGTATGTTTTGTTTTTATTGATTCTGTGTATGACTGCAGGCAACATAATTTCATTCAGACCTTTCGGTCTGAATGACAATAAAGGAATCTAATCTAATCTAATTTAAGGGATTCAGCCCGAAACGTTGCCTATTTCCTTCGCTCCATAGATGCTGCTGCACCCGCTGAGTTTCTCCAGCATTTTTTGTGTACCTTCTGAATGTGACTGATCCTGTCACTGATTTCCAAATGTGATGCTATTATATCTTTAACAATTGACTCAAGTGACTGCCCCACTACCAATGTAAGGCTAACTTGTCTATAATTCCCTATTTTCTCTCTCCTTCCTTTCTTAATAGGTGGTGTTACATTGGTTACCCTCCTGTCCACAGATCCAGAGTCGAGAGAACATTGGAAAATGATCATCAATGATCATTGGAGGATAAAATGCAAATTTAAGTTGCTGATTAAAGTTAATTTAGTTGGCATATGGTAATTGGCATATTTGCATCATTCCCTACTGCCCATATCGACAAATTCTCTTAATCCTATGGCTTTTCCAACTCAAATGTAGGTTAGTTGAGCTGGAGGTAATAATGTAACCCATGATAAATAGGTCATGATGCTGCATCAGAATATTTAAGTATACAGATTAATGTGGGAAGTAAATGGAATTAGAAACATAAATTAATGTACTTCTACAAAAACTGCTCGGCATTTGCAACGTTTTAACATTGAAATAAAAACAGAATATAATGGAGAAAAAAAAGCAGATCAAGCAGTCTTAGTGGAAAGAGAACAGTTAACATTTCTGATTGTGATGCTGCCTTTATCATTTGCTTACCTCCTTCACATGTGAGTGATATGTTATTGGCAAGGAGAAAGTCCTTTTAAATAAAATCTAATCAAGGATGAGCTTTTGGAGAACAACGAAGATGAAAGTAGTTTGTGTGAATCTCCATCCCATCCAATTTCCAATTTTGGAACATCCACAGTCAAAATCCTGACATGTCCGACAGTCGTTTTACTTCGGAATGGAAACAGTTCATCACCTCACAGTTGAATTTTGAAAGGTCTCTATAAGTAGGGTTGATAAAAACAGTTAGAAACAGATTTTTTGATTCACGTCTTGTACCTTTGTTTTACTAGCGTGACTGGTTAACGTGAAAACCATGAAGCAAGGCAGTTCTAAAATCCTTCATAGTGCCAAAATCTCCGAGATCAAAGAGTACCAGAATTGTTATAAAATCCTGGAACACACAGCCTGAGTGGATGTCTGGGGTAGTTAAACCCCAAAGGTCACCAAGGCATTGAATGCTGTGGACCAAGGCCAATTAAATGGGATTAGTATAGATACTGTACTTCATAGTTGACGTGGACATAATGTACCAGAGGGCCTCTTTCTGTGCTGTAAGATTCCATGACTCGGTAGCTTCCAGGCACAAGGTCAGGTCATATCACTTACTCACATAGGTATGCTGCCAACTTTGAACTGAGCTTTAGCAATTTCATTACACTGTTCTGTTAAAATTTGTGTACAACAATATTTGAATAGCTCCTGTACCAACCCCAAAAGATTATTTGAAGCAATGGTTTATTTATGTACTTTTTTCTTCTGGAGCTTCTAGATCAGGTTAAAGGGTTTGGCGAATGCCAATGGAGGTCAAATCCTTCTCCAAACTCGATATCCTGCTTTGTAAGTGGAGAGGGACTGGGTCAACTGTGTATTAGGGTTGGGGATGTCCAGACATTCAGTGGAGTCTCAATGACACTCAATGCCATTAATCTGGTAGCACAGACACCCATAGCACCCAGTACTTCACTTGAGGCACCCGAAGACCCTCATCCAACCAAAGATGAAAAGAACATGACCTCTTCTTTAGTTACAGAGGAAATCCAATTTATTTTACGTAAAATCTTCACTTGTTCAACTGTTTTATGAAGATCTGCACCTTCTTGTACCAGGCAAATCAGATATTTCTTGCCTGTGCCAAGTGACCAGATATCAGGACAGTTGCCATGGCTGGTTACAAGGTCATTGGGTTGCTGGGGTGAAAGTAATTCAGGATGTTTGTACTATTCCCACAATAAAATTACTCACCTCTGAGCAGCATGTAGGAGTAGAAAAGAAACATTTAGATTTTTGGAAGGATGAGGGATTAGTGCAGGAACGTGGTGCTGAGGCAAAACATAAGCCATGATCTCATTGAAAAACAGCCTATGCCTTGTAGCCTTGTGGCCTATTCGTGCTTGTTATGTTCTTAGCTATATTTTCTGGTCTGTGCTTAGCGAGTAAGAAACCTACCAAAAACATTTTGAGTTAAAAAGCTAAACAAAAATCTTAAGGCGAGATAAACAAGATAGTACATTCAGTTAAACATCCCACTTTTTACTAATCTTAGGCATGTAACGTACAATTTTGTCCATGACGCATTGCTCCCAACTTACATGAGGGCAAAGTAAGTGTGTTGCAGGTGATAAACTGGTTTAGTTCCAAACTAATAATAACATCCTATTACCTTGCCAGACCTGTTGGGAATCTGACTGTGAATGTGTCAAAGATGGAAATTGAGTGGGTTGGAAATCCATAGGAATTTCTTTTATCTTCAAGTATTTCTCTGAAACAATTTATTGGAGAGATTTTTTTTTCAAGTACTTTGTTCTTGCCAATAGCTTGTGGAAAAATTAACTACTGCCGATTTTGACTGAGTGAATCGCCACCAATTGCGGAACAAATAACCACAGCACAAACTTCCTGTAATGTGACTGTCAACCGAAAAATCTTGGTAAGTGGAGAAAAGGCTCAATAGTTCTGCAGCCTGTATAAAACACACAGGGCAGCACAATGGTGTAGCTGTTAGAGCCACTGCCTCACTGCACCACAGACCTGGGTTTGATCCTGATCTCGGTTCCTATCTATGTGGAGTTTGGACATGATCATGTGGATTTCCTCTGGGTGTTCCGGTTTCCTCCCGCATTCCGAAGACATGTGGATTTGTAGGTTATTGCCCCTAGTGTGTAGGGAATGGATGAGAAAGTGCGATAACATAGAACTTTGAGAGTTAGATAGAGCTCTAGGGGCTAGCGGAATCAAGGGATATGGCGAAAAGGTAGGCACGGGTTACTGATTGTGGATGATCAGCTATGATTACAATGAATGATGGTGCTGGCTCGAAGGGCCAAATAGCTTCCTCCTGCACCTATTTTCTACGTTTCCATGTAACTAGTGTGAACAGCTGATCAATGGTGAGCATGGACTCGTTGGGTTGAAGGGCCTGTATCACAACAAATAAACATTTCATTCATTTGCCGTCCCTTAATACTATGGATCTTAGCTTTACGTTTAAGCTTTAAGTTCTGTGCCTATGTGTAATTGTATTGGATGTCGGATGCAGAAGAAAGAGAACGACATAGCTCGGGCATAGGGTTCAAATTTTAACAACCTTGCTTTGTTATTAAGGGAGGTCCAGGGAGGACCCTCAACAGCATTGATGTATAGATGAACTTTGGGGTTCCAGTCCAGAGTACCTTAACGTAGAAACACAAGTAGATAGAGCGGTAAAGAAGGCACATGGACGCAGCATTGAGTATAAAAGCCAGAAAGTCATGCGGCAGCTTTATAAACCTTTGGTTAGGTTACCTTTGGAGTACTGTGTGTAGTTCTCGATCGCCCTGTTACAACAAGGATTTGAAGGCTTTGAAAAGGGTGTAGAAGATGTTTATCAGAATGCTGCCTGCTTTAGAGGATATTAGCTAAAGGAGAGGTTGGAGAAAATTGGATGATTTTCTCGGAAGCACCAGAGGCTAAGGGAAAACTTGATAGAAGCATATACAATTATGAGAGGTATAGATAGAGTGGACAGTCAGACATTTTTTCTAAGGGTGGAAATATCAAATATCATAGCTATAAGGTCAGAAAGGGAAAGTTTAAAAGATATGCGGGGTAAGTCTTTCACACAGAGAATGGTGGGTACATGCTGTCTGAAGTGGTTTAGTTCAGTTCAAAGATACAGCATGGTAACAGGCCCTTCAGCCCACCAAGTCCATGTCGACCATCGATCATCGGTTCACCCTAGTTCTGTTATCCCACTTTGGCACCCACTTCCTGCACACTAGGGGCAATTTACAGAAGCCAATTAACCTACAAACCCACACTTCTTTGGCATGTGGGAGGAAACCAGAGCACCCGGAGGAAACCCACGCGGTCACAGGGAGAACGTGCAAACTCTATGCAGACAACACCCAAGGTCAGGATTGAATCCAGGTCCCAAAGGTTGTGAAGCAGCAGTTCTAACAGCTGAGGCACTATGCCACCCAATGTGTTGGAAGCAGATATGAGTGATGTTTAAGATGCTGTTGGATAGACACATGAACATGCAGGGAATAATAAAGGAAAACAGAACGGGTGCAGGCTGAAAGGAATTATTTAAGTCATCATTATGGTCGGCAAAGACATAGTCACTAAAGTGCCTGCTACTGTGCTGTGCTGTGCTGTGCTGTTCCAGGTTCTATTTCTAAATGCTGCATGAGATTTAAGAGTCTAATTGCAGATTAATTGGTACCATTCTGGCTGTCTGTGTCTGTTTCAATACACTGCAGACAGACTCCAACTGATGGCTTAAAAGTAGAGCTGAGATCCACACTGCTGAGGACTGCAATTAATGAATGATTATTGTTTTATGCTGCAGTGCCACTGAAACTTTTCTCAATGTTGCAATGATTTTCGGCTGACAGGTACATTACACTAAGTCAACTGTTTTTTTTATCAGATTTACATGCGAGATAAATTGGTCATTTCCAAAGTAGATAACAATTGTGCTGATTATCATCAAATTGCGGCCCTCCAAACAATTCTACAGATTACATCTGATTGTTACATCATTTGTACCAGCATTTTGGTGTCATTTATGTAATTCCTAATGCAAGGTTTATTTGGGGCAGACAAAACTGCTGGAGAAACTCAGCGGGTGAGGCAGCATCTATGGAGTGAAGGAAATAGGCAACGTTTCAGGCCGAAACCATTCTTCAGACTTGGGGCATGTGTTTCTGAAGTACCTGGATTTTAAAATGTTGTTTCCTAAGCGGGTGCCATACTTGGGTTGGTGACTCCACTCGAGAAGGCCCCTCTTCTGCTTTGGACTCATCATCACCCTCCTTCACTGAAATGCCAACCCTTCCTGCATGGCGATGTGACCTACCAAATCTATGTGCCCCCCAACATTGGCCCTGACTCCCCCCCCATCATTCAGTGATGCTACTCCTAGCCCCAACTCCGTTTCCCCATACACACCAAATTGCCTCAAATCTCCCACTTGCCATTCAACTCCTTTATAACTCAACTCTAGCACTGATCACTGACTTCCCAGCAGTCCCAAAAATCTAACGTGCTCTCCAATGCCCAAAGATAATTTCAATTAGATCCCCAATTCAGACTCCAACACGATCCCGCCCTGGGCACTGCTGTTCTTTTTCCACAATCACCAGGGTCTTGCCTTAGTCAAGGTAATTCAGCACAAGAAGGAAAGTGGAAGAGAATTTCATTCATTTCTGAAGGTAAAAGCTGTTCTCATTTTGAGAGACCAGCAGATGAAGTAATTCAAAGTTGCTGCTTTAATAATTGAAACAATTGGCAGAAGCATTTAAATATTGAGATGGATCAGCGCAGTGGTGTACCTCTCCTAATGTAATTTTTGGCCACATACTGTGTGTTTATCACTGATCTATTATAAAACTTAACCAGTTACAATTTTGCAAGTAAAAATATGTTAAATAATACTTTAAAATAAGTAGTAAAGTGGTTATAATAACACATTTTCAAATAATGTTCCTTGATGCCATTTGGGCTTTTCTATGTAATGAATGTTTTTTGTAGCACACTTGTGTGTAAAAAGCATTTGTTTTTGCAAATGGAAATACTAAACTTTTTAATTCCTAAATTTTCACTTTAAACTGACAATAACTCATTGTTTAACACAATATCGCAGTTTTGCTGAGACCTTTTCACCCCGGTGAATGATTAGTTTTAGCTTATCTGACAGGTATTATCAAATATTGATTGTCAAAACTTACAAAAACATATGATATGGCCGCATGAGCCAAGGTTTCCAATATGTGTGTTGGACATGATTTTTGTAAAAATCACTGATGGTTACTGAAGGGAAATTACGCAGAAACTGTTTTTTTTTCCCCTAGGCTGCTTTCTTTGCAAGACGGCTTAATTTTTGCTTGTCAAACTGCTCTGATTAATGTTAATCCTATTGAGTACAAAATTATCAGTGTCATTCTATCATATGACCCTCAAAATGGTTGATTAGAAATCCTATTAAACTGCTGACAACTTCTGAGTTTGATTTGAGCAATGACTAAAGATAATTAGCTGATACTCTATTTCAGTATGTACTGAGGTGAAAGAAATTTAAATATTTGACTTCAAAATGATGTTGAGATTAATCTCTATTATATTACATTTGCAAAATTAAATCTGGATCATACGAAATAGAGATGTTGACAGAGTTTGAGTTGGGATACCAGATAAGTACATAGTCATCATATTTAACAAGTTTGAAAAAAACGGATGTGGTTATTAATACATTTCTGAAAGGATTGAATAGAAAAAAGTCAGAAGAATGTAATCTGTTGAGAAGCACAGAATGACTAGCTGATTGAATAATACATTTACAAATGACACAGTGCTGAGCAACTGAGTGGGCAACTGAGGTAGCATCTCTGGAGAACATGGATAGGTGACGTCTCGGATTGAGGCCTTTTTCAGACTGATTGCAGTGGAGGAGAAGAAACCTGGAAAAGAGATGGGGGCAAGACAAAGTCCGGCAAGTGATAGGTAAATATAGGGGAGGGGGATTTGGTTGAAAGATGTTGGACAAAGGATGAAAGTACAAAGAGTATGATATAAGAATATAAGGATAGAAAAGGCGGGAATTGTGAAGCCAGAGAAAGGAATATAGGTGGAAGGGGACAGGGGGGAAGTGGAAACTGAGAAATAGGCACACATCCTAATGGGGCATAAGGAAGAGAGGGGTAAAAAGGGGTTGAGGGGGAGTTATTAGCAGGTTGATTACCTAAAACTGGAGGGAATGGAAATGGGAGTAAACATAGTTAGAAACCAGGAGATCTAACAAGCCTTGGCAGACCAAGTGCAAGTATTTGATGAAACAATAGCTTAGTCTTTGACTTGCCGATGTAAAGGAGGCCAAGTGGGGAACACTGAATGCAGTAGATGGGGTTAGAGGATGTGTAAGTGCACCTCTGAACCACCTGGAAGGACTGCTGGAGTGCTTGGATGAATGTGAGGAAGGATATTGGGACAATTGCATCTCTTATGGATGCAAGGGAAAGTACCTGGGAAGGAGGTGGTTTGCATGGGAAGGGATGAGTGAGGGTTGCAGAGGGTGTGGTTTCTGTAGAAGGCAGAAATAGCTGGGGATGGGAAGATATGATTGGTGGAGGGATCACATTGAAGATGGTGGAATTGTCATAGAATCATGGTTGGATGTGGAGGCTGATGGGGTGAAGTAAGGACCATGTTAACTCTATCCTTGTTCTGTCTGAGGGAAATGGGAGTAAGAGCAAACCTAGGGGACAGAGTCGAGATGCTTGCGAGGGATTCATCTATGACAGTGAGGGGGGGGGAGGGTGGAATATATCTACCCTGACTCTCATAACATGGAGGAATTGGTCATAATTCCATTTCGATTTGGAACTAAAGATCCAAGTTACCTTGGAAATTGACATGTAGGTAAAAATCTGTATTGGATTTAAAGGGTATCGGGTAAATAAAACTGTTTCCCAGCAGTAATCAGACAGCAATGTCTCTTCTCACAGCTGCCGCTTTAACCGCAGATGCCCATAGAAATTGATAAGCAATCACTTATATAAAAATTTGTACATAGATACACTATTAAAAATACAGCCTTCGGGATTTTTCGAATGCAATAATAAAATAAATGTATTGCTTTTAAATGACCATTCATCGAGCATCAGAAACTCTCGAGCAGCTAACGCCATTTCCCCATTGATAAAATTGATTAAATAATTTAATTTTCTACAACATGAGGTTTCTTAGCAAAATGCTTTCTCTGGGAAAATGCTTTTTTTTTATTAAAAAATGTTCCCACCCAAATGGAAAATGTCATATTTTGCCTTATTATGCACCTTGCCAGATCTTCACCCACTCAGTTAACTATATCATTTCAAATCCTGTTTATGTGCACTCAATAACTTACTTCCCACTAATCTCTTAGTGCCCAATCTGAACCAAGGTCACCAAAATCTTGAGCTGCACAAACCAGCCTTCCCTCCCCATCTCCCCTCTGCCCCCCACCCCACCCCACCCCCTTTCCCACCACACGCTACCTGTCCCAGGTTAGTTCCATCTATACTTCATGTTGCCCTGGGAAAGCAGCCAAATAACTAAACATCACTCACACACCAGTCATTCCCTTCTCCCCTCTCCCACAAGATGCAAAAGCTTGAAAACATGAGCCACCAGATACAGAAACAACCTTTTCCCCATTCTTATCAATCTATTGAATGGACCTCTCATGAGCTGGACCCAATCTCCAAATCTAAATCATGTCCTTACACTTTTAATCTTGTTTTTTAATCTGCATTTTCTCTGTACCTGTAACGCTATAATGCTGAAAGAGTACTGTACATTCTGCACTCTGGTATTTTCTCTTTGTACTACCTGTTGCACTCGTGTGTGGCTTGAGTTACTCATGTATAGTACGATTTGACAGGATAGCAGCAAGCAAAGGATTTCACTCTATCTTGGGACAAATGACAATAATAAAGCAATACCAAGCCATTCCAAGGTTAACCTATAACTCACTGTCCACTTGTTCACCAAACATGAAGACGATGGATCTTGCACTCAACATCCATCAGTCAAACCTGTGCTGCTAATCCATAACACCAACTCCTGAAAGATCAATGCTCACAGCGAGACTCTGGATAACGCGGACGTATATCTACACCTCTGTATCTCCACCTCACAATGCAGGCAGAGATAAATGAAATTCAACATAATCTTCAGTGGAATTAAATGATTGCTCTTTCCACTCCCATTGATATTTTGCCTTCTCCACTGCATGAGTGAAGCTAAATGCAAACTGGAAGAACAACACCTCATTTTTCTCTTGGGTAACTTCCCACTCAATAGCACAAAGATCGAATTTTCTAATTTCAGCTAACACCCTGCCATCTCCTCATTTACACAGGTTTCCTGCCCCGTCATGCACATATTTTTCTTTCTACTCCTGTCCTGTCCCCTCCCATCATCCAGTTCCTTCCCTCTCCTCCATTCACTCATTACCCACTTTTCTTACTCAAAGTCTCCCATTTTCCTCCTTTTTTCCACCCTGCCCCCTTTTTTCTTCTCCACTTATCGCCACCAGCATTGCTAGCATCTCCAGCCTTCTCACCTGCACCTGACTAATTTGCCAACAAACTCTCCTTACTTGGATCCATCTATCATTTGCCAAATCTTGTCTTACCACTTCCCCTCACATCTTTCTAACAGCTACTTGCCCTCTACTCCATCAGTCAGAAGAGGAGTCGCAACCAAAACCTTTGCCAGCCCATTTTCCTTCATAGACACTTCCTGTCCCACTGAGTTCTTTCAGTATTTTTTTTTTTAAGATTCCAGCATCTACAGTCTTTTATGACTAGATAAAATGATATCCATTTCCTAAAATGGTGTTGGTGTTGACAGTTTACAAGGGTACAAGTATTACAATGGCAGTTATAGTAACCATAACAAATTTCAGCCACAAGCATGTTGTTACACAATTCTACTTTGAAACATACTTCTGCCTGTCCAAATATAAGCAAAATGATTTGCAGTATTAAATCTGCTATCATTTACATGACTCATGATGATAAAATAGCAAATATCATGAAACCATTAAGAATAGCTCATAACTTACAACTGCACAATAGACAACTGAGCATTAAACTGCCCCATTAATATCCCCAGGCTGATAAAAAAGCGCATTAAACATAATATGATCTATCTTACAGCACCTGTTCATCACAATTAAATCTTGAGTAATAAAGCTAAGAATCTGCTAATCAAAGGTAAAATTAATTTGAACAGCTGGATGAGTTGATTATGTGGTAATTAGGGTACATAAAAGCATACAGAAATATACATTTTAATTTATCACTTTTCATAATCAGCAAAGTTTTTTCTCGTACCCAGTGTTTTTATGGAATTAATGATACAAAACATAATGTTTGACATTTTCACTTTATTGCCACATCATTTTTAAATGGTCACCCGTATTTGAAGATGATCCTCGACCGGGAACACTGGCAAATAGACAAGCCATCATAACTTTTTAAAGGTAGATAAAAGTGCTGGAGAAACTCAGTGGGTGAGGCAGCATCCATGGAGTAAAGGAAATAGGCAACGTTTTGGGTCCGAAACATCACCTATTCCTTCGCTCCATAGATGCTGCCTCACCCGCTGAGCTTCTCCAGCATTTTTGACTACCTTCCATCTTCCAGCATCTGCAGTTCCTTCTTTAAAAACTTTTTAAAGGATGGGCCAATATTTGGAAAGAAAATTAGAGATTGCAGGGGGAAAAGTCATGGGAGTTGGAGTAAGTTGCTTGCCCTTTCAATGAGAGTCAAAGTGGATAATAGACTAAACTGGATCTATGTGTGATGTTAATTGAGATTATAGTAGTTCCCACAAACGAGCAGGATGCTTGGTCCTGACCTCTGCATTTATGATGGGAATCTGGCAAACAGTCAGTGGAGTTAGAAAATTAGCCCACTGGATCAATTGCCCAAGCTGGCAGTGCTTTAAGGGCCTGTCCCACTTGGCCGTCATTTGCGCGCCATTAACATGACCTCCAAAAATGTGGTCGTCGCGTTGTGATGCATAGGTGGCATGTGGGTAGAGTGGGATGGGCGCATGGAGAGGCGTGGAGGAGTATGGAGTTGTGAGCGGTATCTCACGGTGCTCCAGGATTTTGTGCTGCACAAATTCTTTGCGCGCCACTGGCGTGGCGTATCGCTTACGCACGTGGATGTACTGTGGTCGCACGCTGACGTCCTGACCTCAAACGTGCAGTGCATGGTGATGCATGATCGATGTCACCGTGCGTAACCATGCGCCGCCGCGCGCCGCCCATACGCAATCGGCCACAATGAGAAAATAATTACGCCGTAAGCAACAATGCTTTCAGAGTAAAGCCTTCAGAGTAACACCTTATAAGTATTTTTGAAATATCCTTAGTTAACGATGTTTCAAAAGTTAACATCCAAGTAAGGATTGCAGATTTTATATCCTAAAAAAACACTACTAACCAATTTTTTTATTTTTTAAATAACCACCTACAATTTTACTAACACCATTAAAAAAAATATTTGCAAACTAATTCTTAAGCTGGGTTCAAACCCTCAAACTGCTATAATGGAATACATTTTTGTGTTTGTTGGAAGTATTTCAGAAAGTTTAAAAGTAAATTAATGTTTCCAGCAAACAATAATTTTATCAATTTTCACATAACAAATGATGTCAACTTTGCTGACTAATTCTACTTGCAGAGCAGATAAAATATTTGAAGGCGCATGATGACGGGTGATGACGCTCGTGACCGTCGCACAAATGTCTCGCGTCGGTCACTATCGGCCTGTCGCGTAAATGACGCCCAAGTGGGACAGGCCCTTTACACAATGAGCCCTGAATGTATCCCTCAAGCTCAGTGAAAAGTTTACCTCAGTTAAACCTCCAACCAATATCTCACAATATTCATCATCTGCTTGGGCTGATTGGGAAGCATCTGAACTCCATATAATTCATCCTGGAAATCAATTTTTCTGCACTTCAACACACACAGATCAATTAAAAATACATGAATAATTAAAACAAAGATAATTCTCATTTGTCAATTTAGATTAAAAAGAGAGAACAGACTCACCTCATCACAGCCAGTTAATTTACACATTTCCAATTAGATATAAAAATAAAATGCATAGAGGGAGATGATTTTCTATGAGTTTCTATGAGTCATAAATGCAGAGGTCGCACCATATGCAAAGCATTTAAATTATTCCAAATATTTTTTTCCTTGAATGTTGCAAGCTGCCAACAATGCCAAAGGTGCATTGCTTCACAACAGGGTTGCATCTGTACTATGCCTTACATGTAAGCAGTCTAAATTAAGTCAACTGCTTTGAATGTTTGCACCTATGTAAACTCATCGAGTCAAATAGCACGTCAACAGTCCCTTCAGCCCAATTTGTTCAAAATTGGATTAAGAATTGGCTTCATGATAAGAAACAGAGGGTGGCGGTGGAAGATTATTTGGTGGACTGGAGGCTGGTGGACTAATGCTCCATCCTCTGCTCCCTACCATCAATTATATATTTGATTAGCTAGCTCTCCCTGGACCCCATATGATATAACTTTCCAGGCTAGCTTACCATGCTCAACAATTTGGGCGGTCACTGTGGCACAGCGGTAGGGTTGCTGCCTTACAACGAATGCACTGCTGGAGATCCAGGTTCGATCCTGACTACGGATGCTGTCTGTACGGAGTTTTACGTTCTTCCCGTGATCTGCGTGCGTTTTCTCTGAGATCTTCAGTTTCCTCCCACACTCCAAAGACGTACAGGTTTGTAGGTTAATTGGCTGGGTAAATGTAAAAATGTCCCTAGTGAGTGTAGGATAGTGTTAATATGCGGGGATCGCTAGTCGGCGTGGACCCGGTGGGCCCAAAGGGCTGCTTCCACGCTGTATCTCTAAACTAAACTAAACTAAACTAAACTAAACTAAAGGAAACTCAACAAAGATCTTGCTAAAGTCCATACAGACTATATCTACTGCCCTCTCTCATTAACCTTCTTGCTTATTTAAAAAAAAAATATGCATGTTTGTTAAACATAATCTCCCACAGAAAAGACATACTTACTATTCCTAATCAATTTGTCTTTCTAAACACATTAATACTCCTCGGAATTCTCCTCAGGGCCTTACCTATCACAGATGTTAAGCTTACTGTCCAATAGTTTCCAGGTTTTTCTATGCAGCGTTTCTTAAATAAAGGCACAACTTTAGCAATATCCAGACTTGCAATAACTCACCCATGCCATACCACAGAACAGTCACATCAACACAATTTGGCCTTGCCAACCAGGATGCCCAACTAAGTTAGTCCCAGTTACTAAATGTTTGATTTATAATCCCTCTAATTTTTTCCTATCTATGTACCTGTCCAAATGTCCTTTAACTGTTCTTATTTTACCTGCCTTTACCAGTTCTACTGGCTGTTTGTTCCAAAGATCCACTACCCTTTGTGGGGAAAAAGTTGCCTCTTAGGTTTGTGGTAAATCTTTTCCCTCAGCTCAAACCTATGACTGTTTGTTCTTGATTTTCTCAAACCTAGGTAATTGTAGACTGTTGCATGAATGAAAGAGTTGTAATGGTTTTCCTAATATACTAAACTAACACAGCCAAAATGTTTTGTTGGGATGGAATTCATCAAGAGTGTTTTGAACAATGGCCTCAGGCGATATATAGAGAACCAGGAAATGGAGTGGGCAAAGGTTGCCCTCCACCATAGAAATAGGGCAGAGCAAGTGACCGAGGTGCCAGTGGGTAAGCACCTCAAGATAGCAACCACAGTTCTATTAGTTTTATAACTGTTAGGAGAAGGACAGGCCTGATCCACAAGTTAAAGTCCTAAATTGGGGCAAAACCTGCTTTGATGGTATTAGACAAGAACGGAGCAGGTTGTTTGTGAGCAAATGTGCATCTCGAAACTGAGGGAACTTTAAAAGTGAGATAGTGAGGGTTCAAGGTATGCATGTTCTTATAGAGTGAAGGACAAGTGAGGTAAGAGTAATGAATGTTGAATGACAAGAGAAATTGAGGCTCCGGTCAGGAAAGTAGGAGTGAGGAAATTGAGGTATGGGCCAAATATAGGTAGCTAGGATCAACCGTGTCCCTGGAGCAGTAGATGTGATTGAGGAATATACTTAACAAATAAATCAGAAGGCTAAACGGGGGCATGCGATGCCTCTGGCAACTCAGATAAAGGGGAATCCAGAGATTTTATAGTAAGGGAAGAATGATAATTAGAGAGAGAATAAGGCCCCTCAATAACCAAAGTGAACATCTACATTGGGAGTTGCCAGAGATTGGCAAGGTCTTCTATGTGGACGGCACAGTGGCATAGCTGGTAGAGCTGCTGCCTCACAGCGTCAGAGACTGGTTCACTCCAGATCTCAGGTGCTGTATGTGCCGAGTTTACACAATCTCCCTGTCATCGTGTGGGTTTCCTGCAGGTGCTCTGGTTTCCTCCCACATCCCAATGAAGTGTGGGTTTGTACGTTAATTGGCTTCTGTAAATTGCCCTTGCCATGTTAGGAGCGGGTGAGAAAGTGGGATAAGATAGAACTAGTGTGAAGGATGGTCAGTGTGGACTCAGTAGGTTGAAGGGTCTGTTCCCATGCTGTATCTCTAAACTAAACTTGTTTGTGAAACATGATCCCCCACAGAAAGGTCATGCTAACTATTCCTAATCAATATCTGTTTTTTCAAACACATCTATATCTTAACCTTCAGAATCCTCTTCAAGTTTTACCTGCAACAGATGTTAGGCTCACTGTCCTATAATTCCCAGGTTTTTTCATAGTTTTTCTTAAATGTGATGCTGGAGCACAACATTAGCAATGCTCCAGATTTGCTATAATGATACATATATATCATCCAGTGATATTGCAATTTCTTCTCTAGCTTCATACAATATATCTTCAGACCCTAGAGATTTATCGAACTTCATGCCTTTTAAGATGTCTAGCAACCCCCGTACTGTAATGAAAACTAACCCCAAGTCATCCCCATTAACCCTCTCAAGTTCCCTAGTCTTCACATTTTTCTTCATGGTAAACACAAGACATCTTCATTGAGGTCCTCACCCTGCTATGGTTCCAAACATGGATGTCCACTTAGATCTTTGAATGGCCCTTTTCACTCCCTAATCACTTATTTTCCTTCCATGTAAAAATTATTTGGGTTCCCCTAAATCTTTTTGCTAAGTTTATTTCATGTCTCCTTTTTGTCCTCCTGAATTTGATTTCACTTCTGCATTCCATATACTCCTCCAGATTTGAGAAAAATGATGTTTTTGTCCCATGTGAGAAGTGCTAATGCAGCAAATCTTTTTCCATACAAACAGTCCAGTAGAGTATTGTTTTACCTACGATCCTTGATTGGCAAGTGTACAGAAATAGTCTACTGAGCCCGCGTGCAAGAGGCGCCATGTTTTGGCACCGGCAGCTGCTTGTACATGACCCATGCCTTCTTCTTGAAAGTGACTAGAGCCTCAATATCTCTCTTTATCCAGAGTTTCTTATTTCAGCCAGTCTTCCCTTCACTCAAATAGGAAAATGCCTGAGGAAACAAGGTACTGCAGATGCTCGTTTGCAAAATAAGACACAAAGTGCTGGAGTAACTCAACGGATCAGGCAGCATCTCAGGAGAACATGGATAGGTGACGTTTTGAGTCGGGACCCTTCTTCAGATTCGTTTCTTGTAGGAAAGGGGGAGCAGTAGGACCCATGAGAGTCAGTCAATATTTTGCAGTTCGAGCTGGCAGCATGGAGATCCACAGCCAGGAATTGGGCCTGGAACCTGGTTAAGTCAATGGCCCCATCCTGCCGATGGCTGGCAGAGGGGGAATGATTTAGTTACTCACTATGACTCAGTTGGAAGCCACTCATCCCATTGTGTTCATGTTATCACCCAAATGAGCAATCTTATCAATCCCATTCTCCCTCTCCTGGTTAGATGTGCAACTTAGTCTCTCCCACATGCTCTTCATCTCAGCCTTGATTTTTTTTTGCCCAGAGGGATAATTGACAACTAACCCTATCAGCATGTATTTGCATTGTGGGAAGGAACCAGAGCAACTGGAAAGAAACCATGTCATTTTATTTTCACAAGTATGATGTCTGCCAATGAGCAGACCATGTGGATCTGTGGGCAAGATCCACTAAAATAGGGCCAATGGATATCGGGATCAGGGAAGTAAATCGGATCAGGATCTTGAAGAAGCAAGTAAAGTCAGAAACAATGGAGATCAATGTGCCTACAGGTGAGGTGTGTCACCTTCATTTTTGTTCCACCTCCTTGGATTTTGCCCACAGACCCACACTGGCAGACACAGAACTGTCCACAAAAAATAGTATTGTGAAAGCGTGACATTTTGTCTTTTGCTTAAAATCATATTTTGAATTATGGATCAAGAATGTTGACAGAGTTTATATTTGGAAGAACAGGTGAGTCTGAATGAAAGTTTCAGACCAAGAAACCCCCAAAGTAACTCAGTCTTGGGCTTATTTTGAACCCAGGATGCTGACTGCACCAAAACAGAATTTCTGCTTAATAAAGGCATGAATGATTTTGTGCTAGCCTTTTGCAAATGTTTTCAATTAGATTATTAGAATTCTTCATTCATCGATAATACTGGTGGGTAAGACAGTAAACTTCACTTCTCCGAATGACCTAAATTAACTTGTTCCAACTTCCTGGCAGGATTTATGTTCTGGCTTGCAGATGTGAGCACCATTTGCAATGATTTCCACACAGTTTATGAGGGGAAAAGTAGATTGTGAAGCCGTTTGCTGAATAAGTTGAATAAATTGCTGTTAGATCACTATTTCAAGCACAGTTGCACATTTCTTACCAAGTGTAATATTTATATAGGCCCAAGTTTCATTATGGCTTTATTATAAATATATATATTTTTGCTGAAACAACGTTGCATCAGGGCAAGAATTACGAGTGGTGTAGTCACCTGATGTTAAAATTTAGCCATAGTGCATGGGAATGGTGTTCACAACCTCATGAATAGTCAATATGGATTCCGGCCAGACAGGTCAACATCTATGGCACTAATGGAACTAATCGAGGAAATCATAAATTGCATAGATAATAAAAAACTTGCAGTGGGAATATTCATAGATTTTAAAAAAGCATTTGATACCGTAAATCACAACATTTTACTCATGAAATTGGATAGGTATGGCATCAGAGGGGTTGGATTGGATTGGGTGAGAAGCTATTACAAGAAACAGGCAACAATTTGTAGAAATAGGTGAACATAAATCAACTCACATGAACATAACTTGTGGAGTACCTCAAGGGTCTGTGTTAGGTCCAAAGCTTTTCATAATGTACATTAACGACATATGCAAAGTATCAAATATACTGAAATTGATTATATTTGCCGATGATACGAATATATTTTGTTCTGGTGACAATTTGAAGCAGCTTTTGGAGGTCATCACATCAGAAATGAATAAATTAAAACAGTGTTCAAGAAGAAACTGCAGATGCCGGAAAATCGAAGGTATACAAAAATGCTGGAGAAACTCAGCGGGTGCAGCAGCAGCTATAGGTAAAACAGTGGTTTGATGTCAACATGGTTAAAACAGTGGTTTGATGTCAATAAATTGTCTCTAAATTTAAGCAAAACAAAGATTATGCTATTTGGAAAACATAAAATAAACCCTCAAGTACAATTGAAAATAGATAACATAAGTATAGAAAGAGTATATGAAAATACATTTCTTGGTGTGATCTTAGACCACAAAATCTGCTGGAAACCACATATAAACCACGTCAAAGCAAAACTGGCAAAGTCTATAGCAATATTGGGAAAATCAAGACACATTCTGGACCACAAATCATTACATCCTTTGTATAATACACTCATATTGCCATATCTGAGTTACTGTGTGGAGATATGGGGTAACACCTACAAAATCAACCTACAGCCGTTATGCACATTACAAAAAAGAGCAATAAGAATGATCAATAACATTGGATATCTTGAACATACCAAATTATTATTCTTAAAGTCACCTACACTGAAGTTCACTGATCTGGTTAAATTTAAGACTGCGCAAATCATGTACAAAGCAAGAAATAATTTACTTCCAAGAAATATACAAAAACTGTTTATGGAAAGACAGGGTGGGTATAATTTGGGAGGGGAACATAATTAAAAAAAACTCAATGTCAGAACAACTCTTAAAAGTATGTGCATAGCAATCTGTGGTGTGAATTTGTGGAATGGTCTGGAACAGGAGATACAACTTAGCACAAGCATAATTCAGTTTAAAAAGATGTACAAAAACACTTGTTTAAAAGGATATTGGGATGAGGATAGGTGATTGTGAATTGGATATTTGTTATACTGATTGTATTGGGAAGGGTGATTATAGAGTGATGGGTTGTATATATGACTAAGATACTGTATAGTATATGAGGGTTTTTTCTTTTCTTTTTCTTTTTTTCTTTTTTGTATGGTTTTGTAAATATTTGATTAGTGTTCAAATGTAAATAATTTGGTGTACATATAGTGGCTGGTGCACATATGGTGTACATATAGCTGCTAAATTTGTATAATAATTATAAGCAGTTGAATAAGGGGTGGGAATTAATAAGCTTTGGCTTCTTTCTGCTCCTTTTCGGACACATATGATTTCATTTATTTATAGATATTGTTTATGACACTTTATAAATATTTTTTGTTTTGCTTTTTGTATGCTGTTTCACACTTGCTTTTTATTCTTTCATTCCGTTTGAAATAAATAATAAAATAAATAAATGAATACAAATATATGTACCAACAAATACAATGGTTTCATTTTTGCAGCATTAAATAATCATTGTTTGGTGTACCCACACTTGAATAGCTCCCCGCACATGCTTACACCTGTATTTATTTTCATGACCAACACTTTGGATAAACAGAGCAAATGACCAAAATGGTCATGAACATTTATGCAGTTTCACATAGTTAGCGAGCGGTCAATTATAACAGGGCTTGGACCCTGAAAGGGACACCTGCTATGGCAGCCTTTGAATGATCGAGGGCAGATGAGCGAAGGAGGTCAGAGGGCAGATGAGCGAAGGGAGTAATCGCCAAGTTACACATACTGTACACCTAAAATGCTATCCAACATTCATATTTGGATTTACAAGTTTACATGTGGTTTGAGCATTCAAGTTCTAGAGTCATAGAGTCATACAGCATGGAAACAGGACCTTCGGCCCAACTTGCTCATGCTGACCAAGATGGCCTACCTACACTAGTCCCACCTGTCTGTGTTTGGCCCATATCCAACTAAACCATTCCTATCCATATACCTGTCCAAATTCATATACCAGTCCAAACCGTTCCTGTTACTGCTATCCAAATGTGCCGCTATTTCATCTTTTGAGTCAACTATAAAAGATGAAATAGTGGCACATTTGGATAGCAGTAACAGGATCGGTCTCAGTCAGAATGGACTTACCAAGGGGAATTCATGCATGACTAATCTTCCGAAATTTTTTGAGGATGTAACTCGGAAAATGGACAAGAGAGAGCCAGTGGTTGTAGTGTAACTGGACTTTCAGAAAGCCTCAGAAAGTCCCACATATGAGTTTAGCAGGCAAAATTAGAGCACATGGTATTGAGGGTGGGGTACTGACATGGATAGAAAATTGGTTTGCAGACAGGAAACAAAGAGTAGGGATTAACGGGTCCCTTCCAGAATGGCAGGTAGTGACTCGTGGGGTACTGCAAGGCTCGGTGCTGGCACTGCAGCTATTTACAATATACATCAATGATTTAGATGAAGGGATTAAAAGTAACATTAACAGATTTGCAGGTGACACAAAGCTGGGGGGCAGTGTGAACTGTGAGGAGGATGCTATGAGTGTGCAGGACAGGTTGGGTGAGTGGGCAGATGCATGGCAGATGCAGTTTAATGTGGATAAGTGTGAGGTTATCCACTTTGGTAGCAAAAACAGGAAGGCAGATTCTAATCTGAATGGTGTTAAATTGGGAAAAGGGGAAATACAAAGAGATTTGGGGGTCCTTGTGCAAGTCACTGAAAGTAAGCATGCAGGTACAGCGGGCAGTGAAGAAAGCTAATGGCATAATGGCCTTCCCAACAAGAGGAGTTGAGTATAGGAGCAAAGAGGTCCTTCTGCTGTTATACAGAGCCCTAGTGAGACCACACCTGGAGTATTGTGTGCAGTTTTTGTCTCCAAATTTGAGGAAGGACATTCTTGATATTGAGGAAGTGCAGCGTAGGTTCACGAGGTTAATTCCTGAGATAGCGGGACTGGCATATGTTGATAGGATAGAGTGGTGGGCTTGTATACTCTGGAATTTAGAAGGATGAGAGGATATCTTATTGAAACATATAAAATTATTAAGGGATTGGACACGTTAGAGGCATGAAACATGTTCCCGATGTTGGGGAGTCCAGAACCAGGGGCCACACTTTAAGAATAACGGGTAGGCCATTTAGAACGGTGATGAGGAAAAACTTTTTCACCCAGAGAGTGGTGACTCTGTGGAATTCTCTGCCTCAGAAGGCAGTGCAGGCCAATTATCTAGATGCTTTCAAGAGAGAGTTAGATAGAGCTCTTAAAGATAGCGGAGTCAGGGGATTTGGTGAGAAGGCAGGAACGGGGTACTGAATGTGGATGATCAGCCATTATCACAGTGCTGGATCGAAGGGCCAAATGGCCTACTCCTGCACCTATTGTCTATTGTCTTTTAAATGTTGTTATGGTTCCTACTTTAACTACCTCCTCTGGCAGCTTGTTCCATATACCCAACTTTGGTGTGAAAAATGTGCCCCTCAGGTTCCTAATAAATCTTTCCCCTCTCATCTTAAACCTATGTCTCCTGGTTCTTGCATCCCCTACTCTTGGTAGAAGACTCTGTGCATCTACGCTATTTATTCCCCTCATTATCTTATAGACCCTCATCTTCCAATGCTCCAAGGAATAATGTTCTAGCCTGCCCGACCTCTCCCAATAGCTCAGGGCCTCATGTCCTGGCAACATCCTCGTACATCTTCTTTGCACTCTTTCCAGTTTAACAGCATTTTCATATCGCAGGGTGGACAAAATCAAACACAATACTCCAAATGTGGTCTCAATGACATAATGGACAACTGTAACATAACATTTTAACTGCTATAATCAGTACCCTGGCTGATGGTCAATATTCTGAAAGCCTTCTGGACCACCTTGTCTACCTGTGAGGGACTGTGTACCTGCACTTTGTAGGATCTATGTATCTGCAGTCCTAGACCCCTGTCTTGTACAACACGCTCCAGAACCATCATTCACTGTGTAGATCCTGCCCTGGTTTGACTTCCCCAAATGCAACGTCCCACTCTTATCTGCATTAAACTCTATTTACCATTCCTCAGCCCACTTGTTAACTGAGAAATTCAAGCCCAATCTATGTCTAATATCTGCCACTGGCAGATTTTAACTACCTGAGATCCAAAATCAAATGATCCACATTCACACACTGATGTCATCCTGGAAGACAACTCCAGTTTGTTTGGGACAAATCAGGAGATATTTTCTCTACATTCCACCAAGACCTCATAATTGTAGTAGTCGGATTTATGCTGCAAAACCGCGCTTAACAAATAATAAGAGACCTGTTCTTCCCAAGTTCCAGAAAAGGAACCAAGTTCTGACCATGAATCAGAAGCTTCAATACATCAGCAACAACTTGAATTTTTATCAATGAACTCCAGTGGAAATAGATCAAAGTATTGAACATCAAAACTCTGTTACATCATGTGCCTGAGCTATTTGTTCCTGTGCACATTATCAAAAACAAATATAGTGTGGCGCCATCTGGTGGCCGGGCCCCTTGTTCATCATGTGGTAAGAGGCACGTGACTGAGGGGCGGGGGTTAGGAAGTCAGTCGAATGTGTGCCCTTCTGCAGCAACACGCAGTTACTCTGGGCTAAGTAACACTGCTATTGTTTTGGAATTATTTTTTGTTTAATAAAGCTTGTCCTTGAGTTCACAAAGTCTGACTCACTTTAAGTTCAAGTTCAAGTTACATTTATTGTCACATACACCAATTGGTGCAGTGAAATTTGAATTACCATGCAGCCACACAAATTAAATAAACACACCACTATAGAATTTAACATAAACATCCCCCACAGCGGAATCAACGTTTCCCACTGTGAGGGAAGGCAACAAAGTTCAATCATCTTCCTCTTGTTCACCTGTGGTCAAAGCCTATTGAGGCCCCCGCAGTCGCCGCAACAGCGGCTTGATGTTTCAGGATGTCGGAACGGAAGAACACTCTCAGCGGCCCGGAGTTCCGAATCGGCCACTTCCTACCGGAGACTGCGGCTTCCAAAGTCCACAGGCCAATCTGGGCGGAGTTCCAACACTGGCGACCCTTGGCGAAAGATCCCAGGACTCCGCGATGTTAAAGTCTGCACCGCCCGCACTTAGAAGCTCCACATACCAGAGCTCCACGGTGCTAAAGTTGGCAGGCCCTCCAAAGATCCAACATGGCGATTCCCGGTAAAGCAACGCCCGCTCCGCGATGGTAATTCAGTGCTGCCCCATGGCTGAAGCTCTGGCCGATCTCCGGCAGGAAAGGCCGTGCCAATCCAGATGGTAGGCCACGAGGGGGGGGGGGGCGAAGATGTGGCTTGGAGAAAAGACGCATCATCGACCAGGTAGTGACTGGGAAACAGTTTTCCCCCTTCGCCCTTCGCCCCCCCCCCCCCCCCTCGCCCCTACCCCCCACCAACCCCCATCCCCTACCCCCCCCCACCCCCCCACATAAAAAAAGACTAGAGATCCGAAAACAAACTTTTTGACAGACTTAAAATAACAAAAAGGATGAAAGGACGGACAGCTCCCACACTCAATGGCGCCACCACTCGATTTATTGGTGACCTCAATGTTTTCCAAACTGTGGTTTTCGATTGCACAATGGAAGCAGCTCAGCAGAACGCCGTTGCAGTTAAATTGTCCGTGTTTTGGACGTCGCAGCCACACATATGGTTTGAGCAGGCCGAGGCTCAATTTCATAGTCAGCACATTACCGCTGACAACACAAAATATTATTACATGGTCGGGGCCTTGGATCAGGACACGGCCGATCGTCTCATTAATTTTTTCGCCAGCCGCCGGCTGCCAGCAAGTAGGTAGGACTGAAGGCGCTCCTATTGCACACGTTCGGGCTCAGCAAGTGCGAGCGGGCAGTGAGGATTCTGAACATGGGTGGTCTTGGTGATCGCAAGCCATCAGATGTGATGAGTGAAATTCTTACCTTGATGGACAGTCATCAGCCCTGTTTTCTTTTTGAGCACGTGTTTCTGGAGCAGATGCCTGAGGACATTGACCAGCCGGTGCAGGTGGCTTAGCCTCGCCATGGGGGGCATCCGCCATCTCAGCCTCTGTCGCCCATGCCTGTGGAGTGTCCGAATGCGGATCCTGTGGTTACGAGATCAGGCCATTGCACTTGTCCGCCTGATCGTTTTTGTTCCTCCGGTTCTGGGGGTGTGACGCCATCTGGTGGTCAGGCCATTGGTTAATCGAAACCTCGTTCATCATGTGGTAAGAGGCACGTGATTGGGGGCGGACCAATGAAGCTTGGCCTTGAGTTCATAAAGTCTGACTCACTTTATCTTGCTTTAATAGTACCTTTTGCAATATCCTATTCACATTCTAATGGAACTGCGAGGAGTTGATGCACATAGTTCTGTTATAAAACATGCTTCTGTAAAACAAGTTGGATATAATGCGATTGGTGAATTAGGAAATGCTACTTGTATTAAGTGGTCTGAACTGTTTATAATGAGATTTGAATCAGGGAATAGAGAACTACTTAAAATTACATAAATTGGCAAACAGAAAAAAACTATCTTGGAAAAAACAGATGAACAGGGAAAACAGTTTTTGTGTAACTTACCCACAGTAATCAGACACCATTGGCTTTTAAGAAAATAGTCTGTCAGTCCCACTGTAACACAAAGCCATTAATACATTTAGTTTACGGTAATAAAAATACATTTACAGCTATTTACACCTTTATTTTTAAAAATCCAGCTGAAAGAAAACGTTATTGGTGCCAATATGAAGCTCTCTGGTTCCTAACCCCTTTTTCCCCATTGACACAATTGTTTTTATAACATGATTTGCTGTACATGAAGTTTATGTTGACGTGTAATGCAACTATTGTGTTATAACATAATTATTTGTACTAAAATTTAGCTTCAGTAAAGAGGCTAAGTGCAGTGAATAAGACTTAGAAACATAGAAAATTGGTGCAGAGGTAGGACTTTTGGCCCTTCAAGCCAGCTCCGCCATTCAATATGATCATGGCTGATCGTCCAAAATCAGTACCCCTGTATTGCCTTTTCCCCACATCCCTCGATTATGTTAGCCTTAAGAGCTAAATCTAACTCTCTTGAAAACATCCAGTGAATTGGCCACTGCCTTCTGTTGCAGAAAATTCCACAGATTCACAAGTCTCTGAGTAAAAAAGTTTATCCTCCTCTCAGTCCTAAATGACTGACTCCTCATTCTTAAACTGTGACCTCTGGTTCTGGGTTCCCCCAACATCGGGACCATTTTTCCTGTCCAACCCCTTAAGAATTTTATATGTTTCTGTAAGATCCCATCTCATCCTTCTAAATTCCAGTGAATACAAGCCTGGTCGACCCATTCTTTCATCATATGTCAGTCCCGCTATCCCGGGAATTAACCTGGTGAACCTACGCTGCACTCCCTCAATAGCAAGAATGTCCTTCATCAAATTAGGAGACCAAAACTGCACACAATACTCCAGGCGTGGTCTCACCAGGGCCCTGTGAAACTGCAGTAGGACCTCATTGCTCTTATACTCAAATCCTCTCGCTATGATGGCCAACGTGCCAAGGCTTGATGAATGTTATACTTAACCAGCACTGACTTTGGCTGGGATAGAGAACATTAGCCCTGAACCAGAAAAGAGAAGGGGATAACCCAAATAGGATCAATTTCTCAGAGACTTTGCACAAAGTGGAATACCATTTGATTTGAACATGATCAGGATTAGTCTTTCAACCAATTAGTTGTTGCCCAGTCTGTACTCAGTTGGCTGTAACAAGAGTAATCACAATAAGTGAATCTGACAACTCACCTTATTAATGAAAGTTAGTCACTTGCCAGAAGTGAGTTTGTCTTTCAGAGGCCCTCTCGAGCAGATTACTGATCAGTGCTGGATTGCTGCATTATCTTAAGGTTGCCAATGGCAATTCATTATCTCAATGAGGCAATGGGCTTTGTTGGATGCTAAATGCAAGAGACCACAGCTGCTGCAAGTTCACTCGTTTGAAATATATTTTGTTATGAAGTCTTTCCAAGTACAAAGTTTCTTAGCCATGTTCTGTGGGGGCTGCCATTTTTGTTTACCCAAAGCAAATTGCAGACAGTGATTTTGGATCAAAGTAACAAAAGTGCTCAATGTATGATCGGAGTATTGTCTCTAGCCATATGATACTTTGAACGATGATCTGATCCCTTAAGTTTCCAACAATAGACTGCCCTTTCATTTCACTCCTGTGAGATGGAATGAATTTGACAGGAACATTTGCGATATCCCAGTATCATTTACATGTTGATCCATGTTGACTACAAAACGTTTGTTGAAAAGGGCAGTCTGCCAACACCGAGGCACATTGAATGAGCTCCATAAAGAAACACCTTCACGAATGAGTTGCTGAGGTGTACTTGACTACAAATAACCTTCTCTCTGTTGGATATCACATGATCTGCATAGCCTTGCACTAGCGTTGTCTGATATTCATTGGGCTTTTCACCATCTTTCTCCTCATTTTCTTCCTGCGGTCCTTGTGGCAAGCTCCTCTTTTGGTTAATGCTTTGGTGGACGAGACAGTCTACGACAATATGTGTGAAGTTTTTGCTGAGGGCACTGCAAGCAGTGCATGGGTGGCAAACAGGTGTAAATATAAGAATCACATCATAAGATGGCTGACTGCATTTTCCATGGGACTCTTGGATGTTTCATAGTACTGAAGTTTGCAGCATGTAATGCAGTTTGGACAGATAACATACACATGATAGGAGGGGCTAGCCCCTATCACCAGGATCCAACCCTTGGACTAGTGTTGTGTACAGGGAATGTCTAGCAAAGTGGACTTCTACAGAATGAAAGAATGATGTAAATTTCCTGTCCAACCTTGCTCTAATGGTTCATGATGATTTCAACGGTCGGAAACCTTTATAATTTCAGAGCTCTGCTTTTTTTTACATGAAACAAAGTCTTGATTAAAATTGATCTGTATCCGTCCAACTGGTCATTTTATTTCATCTTTGCTGTTGCTGCTGATCTTTTAAAAAAAAGTTTGGAAAGTGTACTTCAGATGCATCAGAATTGTAATGGCAGTTTTATGAGGCAATAGATCAGTGAAATTGTATTCTGTTCACTTATCATATTTGCCAGATTGCCCAGATTGGTACATAACATAGTGAAGATAGGCACAAAAAGCTGGAGTAACTCAGTGGGTCAGATAGCATCTCTGGAGAAAAGGAATAGGTGATGTTTCAGGTTGAGACGACATGACCCAAGACATTACTTATTCCTTTTTAAGTTCAAGTTCAAGTTCAAGTTACATTTATTATCACATGCACCAATTGGTACAGTGAGATATGAATTACCATACAGCCATACGAATAAAAAGAACACAATACACAATAGAATTTGACATGAGCAAGGGAAGCCTGTTCCGAACTAGCTATATTTCAAAGATGTTTCTTCAACTATGGTTTGATAATGGCAAAAAAACTTATATTTAAATTCTGGAAAAATGCTCCTATCCCAACGTTTAAAATGTGGATCACAAATATGTCGGAAATATTACATCTCGAGGAAATGAGACTCGTTCTAGCGGGAAAACAAGAACAATTCTTAAGAATATGGTCACCTTTTATTGATTTGTTACAAGTATAATATGGTGCAGCATAACCCTAGAAAATTATTGTTTTAGAACTAGGTGATGGGTGTGAATCGTTATGAATTAGGCACATTCCCTTTCTATTTTGTTTAGCTCTACCTTCTTTGGATTTTTTACTTATTTCCTTTCCCTTCTTAAGGCCCTCTTCTCTTTGGGGCCTGTTTTATTTTCTTTTTTCTTTCCTTTTTTTTCACATGCTCAAGCACGCAGGCTACTTAACCATCATCATTCATTTAACGCCAACTACTGCGGACTGCACTTCACTAATATCCTCATTCTTCTCTTCTTTCTCTTTTCTCTTTTTCTATTACAGGTTAAAGTTTTTAAAAAAAAGAGAAGTTGTACACAAAATGTATTATGTTGCATAACATGATTAAGATGTATGTACAATGCTTCTAATAAAATAAAGAAATAAAAAGAAAAATAATTTGACATGAACATCCCCACAGCAGAATCAATGTTGCCTATTTCCTTCGCTCCATAGATGCTGCTGCACCCGCTGAGTTTCTCCAGCTTTTTTGTGTATAGTCATATTCCTCTTTGTTCACCCATGTTTCGGGCCTTTGAGCCCTCCACAGTCGCCGCTACCAGCGACCCGATGTTCAGGCTCTCTTGCCTGGATGATTGAAACTCCGACGTCAGAATGGAGAACATTTTCAGTGGCTTGGAGTTTCCGAATCGGCCACTTCCTACCGGAGACCGCGGCTCCCGAAGTCCACAGGCCGAACGGCGGAGATTCAACGCTGGCGACCCTCGGCATAGGATCCCAGGACATCCACGATGCTAAAGTCAGCGCCGTCCTCGGATAGAAGCTCCGCAAACCACAGCTCCATGGTGTTAAACCGCAGGCCCAACACTCCAGAGCTCCAGCGATCCCCGATAATCCCTGATCCCCAGCGTCCCACTTTGCGATGGAATCCAGTGCAGCACCGCTGCGGAAGCTCTGGCCGGTCTCCGGCAGGAAAGGCCATGCCAATCCAGATGGTAGGCCGCGATGGGGGGGTGTGTGAAGCGAAGACGTGACTCGGAGAAAAGATGCATCCTCAACCAGGAAGTGACTGGGAAATGGCTCCCCCCCCCCCCCCCCCCCCCCCCCCCCCCCCCCCCCCCCCCCCACCCACCCCCACCCCCCCCCCCCCCCCCACCCCATGAAAAAAGACTAAGAAACTTCGAAAACCATCCTTACCCAACCATACTAAAAATAAAAAAAGTGTGAAATGACAGACAAATTGCTGGAGAGCTGGCCGCGAGCAGCGCCACCCGATGACGTTATAAATCCTTGTAGAGTCTCCAGAGATTTCTCCAGAGAAGCTGTCTGACTTGCTGAGCTTTTTTTGCTCCAGCTTCTTTTGTCTATCTTCTGTTTAAACCTGCACCTGCAGTTCCTTGCTATATTCACACAACGACACTGTTTACCAATGTTAAACAACTACTAATATTCTTATGAAAAATTTTTATCTGACAAATATCTCAGCCAGATTGCTTTGGAGAAATATATGAAAGGAAAATAGAAACATAATTTTGAGTTTTTCTTATCTGTATCATCTAGCAGATCCGGTCCATAACCTCCTAAACCTTGGTAATTCAAGTGTTCATTTAGGTTAAATATTTTGAAAGTACCTGTGCCATTACTGTTTCAGGCTGTGATTCTAACCATCGTTTGGGTGACAAAGCACTTCCTCAGATACCTTAAACCTCTTATACTTATCCTAAACCGATCTCCTCTAGTTATAGATACCTCTGGTTAAGTGGAATAACTTACGACTATCTGCGCTATCTCTGCCCTTTATAATCTCTATCAGGTCAGAATTGACCCTGGGGATATCAGGGGTGGATCTTCTCTGCACTCTCTCTAGCTATTACTTCCTTCTTACACAAGTTGCTCTGCTATAATGCATGTTTCCATAACTCCAATTATACTGTACATATATAACATGACTAATGAATTAGGGAACACTGTTTGAATTAGGTGGGAACAATGTGATTTCAATCGGAAAGTAGGGAAACACTTTAAAGCTATTTTAGAAATTGACAAGCAGGAAAAAGTTGTAATGAGAAAAACAGTTGAGGGAAACAAAAATCTGTTTTCATGTAAACTTTCTACAGTAATCAGACACCATTGTCTCTGACGAACACACTATCCATTTCACTGCTTGTGACAATTGAAATTAACAAGCAATTACATCTATTGATACTTGCTATTGATGATACTCTTTTAAGAATGCAATAAAAAGCCTTTTAGTATTTTAGCGTGCAGTAACAAAAATAAACTTATTACCTGTCCTATTAAAAATCCCATTGTTTTTGAACTGTTATGGAAAAAATAAAACGTTGTCATTGCGAGTCTGAAACGCTTGAGACCGTAACCCCCTTTACTTTATTGACACAATTGTCTTCATAACATGATATTCTTTAACTACCAAGTTGGAGTCCCGAAGCAATGATACAGATACCCGTAGATTGTGACAGGGCGTGCACATTATAATGGGCTACAAAGCAAAGGCAGACAGTATCGCTGGCAACAATGTGTCCCTCCCCAATTAACTCAATGCATTCTCTCACACTTTGAACGGAAGGGTGGTGAAGGAACATCAGTCTCGGGTGCGCCTGTACCAACGGTTACTGTGGTAGGTATAGGATCGGCCTTTCTGAGAGTGAATCTGTGGAGAGCAACCGGTCCAGATGAAATCCCTTACTGCATCCTCAGGAACAATGCAGATGAGAGGACCTGTGCAAAGCTCCTGTATGCACAGACATTTTTAAACTCTCATTACTCCATTCTGACGTCCCCACCTGCTTTAAGAAGACCATGATCATCCCTGTGCCATAGAAAAGTAGGGTAACGTACCTTAATGACTACCATGCTGTGGCTCTGACATCCATCATCGTGAAGTGCTTTGAGAGACTTGTGATGGTGCACATTAATTCCAGCCTCAAAGACAGCCTTGATTCACTGCTATTTGTTTACCATTGCAATGGTAGCTGCCATCTCCTTGGCCCTAAACATATCTGAAACACCTAGAAAACAAAAACACAGATATTAGATTCCTATTTATCAACCTCAGCTCTGCTTTCACCACCAAAAGCCATTTCCAAACTCTTGGACCTAAGAATCAGCACCCGCCTCTGCCAGTGGATCTTTGACTTTCTGACTCACGGACCACAATCAGTGAGGATAGGTGACCTCCTCCACAACAATTCTCAAAGTCGGATGCGTTTTCAGTCCCTACTATATACCTATACTCCCATGACTGTTCAGCTAAATTTGGCTCTAACTCAAGTTTTCAGATGACACCATTGTGGTGGGCTGGAGCATGAACAATGATGAGATAGAGTAAAGGAAGGAGATAGAGATACAGGAAGGAGATCCTTTCAGTTGAGTTTATTGTCATGTGTACAGTGAAACGTTTTTGTTGTGTGCTATCCATTTGTTAATTCTGGTTCTAGACTTACCCCCCTAGTCTGGTTTAGTCCAACACTAAGTCAAACTCTGGTTCTAAAGCCTTACTTTATTGAAGAACAAACTGCCAGGACGGTTGCCGATCCACTCATGCAAGCCAACAATATCTTGTGCAAACAGAACAGAAGTCACAATCAACCGACCCACCCCAAAGAATTACCCACCCTCTAACACCCTTCCAAACTAAGTGCGTGATATTACTTGAGGGAGGCAACCCCTACAAGCTAATTACCGATATGGGCTGCAAAATACATCGAATGACAGTTCCCTAACCCAATCATACAATAGCACATAACATAGTTTCAACACAAAGTACTTAGGGGGGAACACTTCTGTTAAGTAAAGAAACATTATCCCCAGGTAAAGTAAACATCTTTGGTAAGGCCCCTCTCCTGGACTAATCACAATTAACGGCAGTGAGGTACTGCAACATCCTCTGCAACATAACATTTCCCAAGCATGCTTTTGCAACAGGACTTAGCTGCTTCTGCAAAATCTCATACATATTTACAATTGCAGGCCATTTGGACATCAACCTCTATTCAACCCCTTCCCAGGCCACAGACATTCTGGAGCCATGGTCCTCATGGTCTTGCAGCTTTTTGCAAAAGATGCCAAAACAGGTTTTACAGATCTTTTAAACAGAAATCCTCCATCTTGTCAAGTACCCCAAAATGTCCGATATTAACACGGTCAGCAGAAGGACAATACATGATTACAATCGAGCCATATACAGTGTATAGATAAATGATAAGGGAATAACGGCCAGTGCAAGGTAAAGCCAGCAAAGTCCGATCAAGGATAGTCCAAGGGTCACCAAAGAGGTAGATAGTAGTTCAACACTGCTCCCTAGTTGTGGTAGGATAATTCAGTTGCCTGATAACAGCTGGGAAGAAACTGTTCCTGAAACTGGAGGTGTGCATTTCTATACCTTTTGCCTGATAGGAGAGGGGAGAAGAGAGAGTTGCCAGGGTGCAACTCGTTCTTGATTATGCTGCTGGCCTTGCCGAGGCAGTGCAAGGTATAAATGGAGTCAATAGAAGCGAAGTTGGTTTGTGTGATGGTCTGGTCTGGTCCACAATTCCGTGCAATTTCTTGCGGTCTTGGATGGAGCTGCTCCCAAACCAAGCTATGATGCTTCCTGATAAAATCTGTCGAAGTTGGTGAGAGTTGTAGGGGACAAGCCAAACTTCTTAAGCATTCTAAGGAAGTAGAGGCATTGGTGTGCTTTCTTGGTCGTTGCTTTAATATGGGTGGTCCAGAAGTTGTTGGTTTTCAATGTAACTTTTTCAACAATCTCTAATACGGCAATGCCAATGCAAACTGGGCTATGTGTATTGCTTCACTTCCTGAAGTTGATCACTATCTCCTTTGTCTTGTTGAGATTGAGAGAAAGGTTGCTGTCTTGACACAAGGACACCAGGTTTTCGATCTCCATCCTATACTCCGTCTCATCAGTATTTGATATCCGCGCCAAAATGGTGTCGTCTGCGAATTTGAAAATGGAATTAGATTTGTACATGGTTGCAAAGTCGTGGGTGCACAAGGGGTAAAGAAAGGGACTGAGAACACATCCTTGCGGAGTCCCCGTGTGCTGAGGATTATTGTAGAGGAGGATTTGTCCCCTATCCTTACTGATTGAGGTCTATTGGTCAAGAAGTCAAGGATCCAGCTGCAGAGATGAGTGTTGACACTAAGTGCTGCAGCTGGTAGAGCTGCTGCCTCACAGCACCAGAGATCCAGGTTCAATCCTGACCTCAGGCGCTGTCTGTGTGGTGTTCTCCCTTTGACCACTGGGTTTCTTCTGGGTACCCTGGTTTCCTCCACATCCTAAAGATATGTGGGTTCATTGGCCTCTGTAAAATTGCCCCTAGTGTGTAAGAAGTGGATGTAAAGGTGGGATAACATAGGGCTAGTGTGAACAGGGCATATGGTAATGTGAATGATCGGCATGGACCTGGTGAGCCGAAGGGCCTGTTACCATGCTGTATCTCTAAAGTTATCGACTTCAGAATGCATGGTGAACTACATGCCCCAATCAGCATCAATGGTGTTAAAGTGGAAATGGTTCAGAGATTCAAGAACCTTGGCATTAAAATTACCAATGATCTGTTGTAGACCAGCCACATTGAAGCGAAAGTCAAAAAGGTACATCTGTGCCTCTACTTCCTGAGGAGACTGAGGAAATTTGGCATGCCTTACAAACGTCGACAGATGCACCATTGAAAGCATTGTACTTGAATTTGACTGGATTATATTTGTGTATAGTATATCTGATCTTTATTGACAGCATGCAAAACAAATCTTTTCACTATACCACAATATACGTGATAATAATAATAAACCTATACCTAAACCTAACACAAGGTTTCTTAGTTATAACAAAACTATCTGCAGCATGAGGACCAAAACTACACACAGTACTCCAGATGTGTTAAAACCAATGTTTTATGAAGTTGTGCGATTTTTTTCCATATCGTATCTCCGTCCCCACTGCGGCCTAACATCGTGGAGTTGGCGGACTTTCCTGGAGACCGACCCGGCACTCCAACCCGCGGGAGTCTGCGGGACTTTAACATCGCAGAGCTTGCGATTCCTTTGCCGGGGATCAAAGCTCCAACCGCGGGTCTGTGGACTTTAATATCGTGAAGCCCGCGGTCTCTAGTAAGAAGAGGCCGATTCGGGAGCTCCATGCCACGGAGAGAGTTTCAACCACCCCAACACGGGAGTTTCGATCACCCCAATGGGGGCTTTGATCACTCCAACTGCGGATGGTTTGACTGCCCCGACGTGGAAGACCAAGAGGAAGTGGATTGTTTTTATTGCCTTCCATCACAGTGAGAAATGTGGAATCCACTGCGATGGGTGTTTATGTTAACTTTTATGTGGTTGTGTGTCTTGTTGCTTTTCACTTAGTAAAGTTGAATGGTAACTCAAATTTGACTGTACCTTAACTGGTACATGTGACAATTTACTGTACCTTAACTGGTACATGTGACAATTCACTGTACCTTAACTGGTACATGTGACCTTGAAACCTTGAATCTTACAGCTGTTACATTCTATACCCAGGCTAATGAAGGCAAGCGCTCCACATACCATTGCAACCACAATTTTAAAACATTTTCTTTGCTACAGAACTACGCATGTAAAACATGTGTAACACAACGGCATGAAAATTCAAATAAATTTAAAGAGCATGTTTCTAACAAGGTTACAACGTATTTCTGGTATCTCCTTGTTTGTGATGAGTTCACAGGTGAAGCAAAGGGAATACACAGAGTGGCATGAATCACCACCTCTCCACTGTAATTATATTCTGCATTCCTACTCAGCACTTTAATCAAAGCATTATTTCCTGAGTTTATACCATCAACAGACTCCCTCAAATGCAACACAAGTCAGCCATGGAATCCGGAATGATCATAAGGCCAGGAGGTTGAAAGCGACAGTATTTTAACCTTGCTGGCAAGTCCACGCCTTCACACCAAGGAACTTATGCTGTGCTTTGTGGCTACGTAAGGGTTAATCAATTCTGCGTCGTGTTAGATCCTTCTTGGGGCTATGAGAATCTTGCAGCAACTGTACTGGGAGTGTTGGCTTGTGTTGAACAAAATTTTGTGGCATCGCCTTATTTTTGGCGTGAATGCTTCTGTTGTCCATCTGCTAGTTATGTTGCACAAACAGGAGCAAATTAATGGATCGCAGTGCCAAGGTAAGCTGTAGTGAGAGAGGAGAGTCTATCTAAAGCAATATTTCTGAAGGCTAAGGTTTTCTATGTTTGTGGTGATGGAGATGTGATGTGCAGGAACAGCTCCATCTGCACTCATGTGCCTTTGCTGTGTTATCTATCATATACAGATGCAGACCACTGTCACCCAGAAGTTCATAAGCCCTGGACCAGATCAGCTCGAAGAACCTTAGCTAGCTGCTAATCTAGTTTGCAGTGAATCACAGCATAACACACAGGTTCTCCTTCTACTTAGCTAGAGATCAGTGGGTAACGTTAAATTTGCCAAGAGTATGGATTCCCTGAAGGTGATGCCCCAACTGGTTGCAAAAAGGCTGTCAGTTCCTGAAAATACTGCTCCTCTTCAGCGGCAAAGTAAAGATCCATGTGATCGATGCCATGTATCCAGACCATCCACAGAGCCGATTATATTCACCCACAGGAGATTTGATTCCTGGGGACAAAGATCATCCCCTCCTTTGCTGGGTCTTCACCCCTGTCCAGGCTCCAGTCCGAGTTCAGAGCACAGATTAAAGAGGCCATGTGAAGTCAAATGGAGAATGCCATTGCACTTGTTCAGATGTAGTTCTAATTAGAGACAAGATAGAGACATTCCCTTTAAGTCACCCCACTGAGAGTTTTATACCCTGGAAGGAGGAGCATGTTAACAGTTGACAGAGAGGGTCCTGTCTAGATGTGTTTGGGTCACTCTGCATAGCCTAGAGATTTTCTTGACTAGTTCTGTTCCTTGGCAGAGAGGCATTTGCACAGCCAATGAGCCTTGATCATGGTACTATGTGGTTTCTGGTACAATAGCAACCATCCACCATGAACATCTATATGAGATGGAAGTCACCCTGACTTCAGTTGATATTTAAGAACTTATCCAGTGGCCATTTTCCACTGTATGAATCTATCATTATTTTTTTAATTTCAGGATTAATACTACTGAGACAACAATTTGCTGCCTTCACAGCGATGTGTCAAATTGCTAACCTGGCAGTGATGGCATAATATTCTAACTTATCCAAATTTCTTCTCAACAATGAATGACTAGCTTCCACTGCACTTGTTGATGGCCATCACTGAGAACCCCAGCAGCACAACCAGAAAAAAATGATAGTAATTAATTTATTATTAAAAAATATTTAAATTAAATTCAAGACATTCACAAATAAAACAGTAAAATGAAGATTGAAGAGTGATCACATTAACTACTGTAGCCTGTTTATTGACTTAATCCCCCACTTGCCTCAATCAAAAATCTAGAACAGAAAATAATTACTTTATGATAAAGAGATCAAAATTGCACATAATACACTGTGTGATCTCAGCAAAGTCTTCTACAGTTCCTTGCTCCTGTAATTGAAATCACTTGCAATGGAAACCAACGTACTATTTGCCTTCTTCATTAATTTTCATAGTTAAGGTTGGGTCCCCTCCCAATGAACCAACAATTAACTTTCACAGATCACTCTCCTTAGTGAGTACCTCTGTTAGGTAAAGTATCTAACAAAGATACTTTAAAATAATAAGAGAGCATATTGTCTGGCTGTGTCACAGTCTGGTTCGGCAACTCAAACACCCACAAACGAAGGAGACTACATAAAAGTGATGGATACTGCCAGGTCAATCACAGGTACTGACCTCCCTACCATGGAAGGGGTCTATAGGAAGCACTGCCTCAAAAAAGCAGTCATCATCATCAAAGACCCTGGCCATACTCTCATTTCACATGCCACCTATTGGCCGATCAAGTCAAGTCAAGTGTATGTGACAAATAAACTTGACTTGACTTGATCGGCCAATAGGCACAGGAGTCTGAAAACCGTGACCTCCAGGTTCAGGAACAGCTTCTCCCCATTGAATACTGCCACCACCAACTAAATTATTAGCCGTTACACTCAGGACTTCAGGCTTTTAATTTGTTTTGCAGTAATATTGGGGCTATTTTTATTTTTTATTTTTTGTGTTTATTATGTTATCTCCTGAGTACAGTGTTTAACGACATGTCATGCTGCTGTAAGTAAGAATCTCATTGTTCCATTTCGGTACTGATAACAATTAGACATTCTTGATTCTTTTGACTACCTGAGGTTTTCAGGATCTTGCAGAACCCAAGTCCAAGTGGCCAGCATCTCTGAAAAAAACAGTTTACTTGCAAAAAGGGAATTATTTTGTTTCAAACAAAATGTAATATGCAATATGTTTTCAAACTGTATTAGGAGATTACTGAATGTGACAGAGTTAGGTTGTTGTTAGAATTCACATTGTTTGAGCTTCAAGTGTGAACCCTGCATCCTGTTTCCAAACCCTCAATGGAAAATAGATGGTGATCAGGACTGGTTGTAAATAGTTGCAGTATTTTTATTCCTATAACAGATTGCAACTGCTATCACAAAGTTGTGATCTGAAGTATATCTGCAGTCTGAAGAAAGGTCCCGACCCAAAACATCATCTATCTGTGTTTGCTCTCAGCGGCTGGTGTACAAGGACTCCAAGATATCTTCGTACATTGACATTTCATAATCTACCAATGTTCAAATTATACTCTGACTTTCTGGTTGTCCTACTAATCGGTGTGTCTTCACAAGTATCCATATTATATTGTATCTGCCACCAATTTGTTCACTCATTCAATAGCCCTTCCTCCTCTTCACAACTCATAATCCCACCCAGTTCCACATTGCCAGTGAAGTTAGGAATATTTTTGTGGAAATTTGCTAATTCTCTGAACATGAGGTGGCATTTGCACACTAACTATCACACAGAAAGTCATTTAATGTCATGTAATATTTGAACATGCTGAGAAAGTTCCATTTGGTCTGGTCTTGTGTCAATGCAGCAGCTTGCTTGTCAGTGCAAAGATGTTTTTAATGAGCTTGTTTAGAGATTGCCAATTCCCATACAAACTACTTTTGGCATCTATTTTAGATGGGTTATGAAATTGGAGGCTTTGGTCTGAACTTTCATCATCACAAACAAAATGTATCCACGTTTAACCCTAAAGAAGACTAACTATGGGAGTTGTTCATCAAAGATTAATGCTACTGGATTTAAACCTCTTGGAGACAGATACATTTCGCTAATGGCAGTACAAGTATTATTATATGCAAAATGTAATGTTTAATTGCATATATGACATTAAATATCAATTGAACCATTGTTAATCATTTCTTTATTCACCATGCAGTCCTGGACTTTGTTTCTGTAAATAAAATATAACTTGTGAGTTCACCCAACTGCAAGTGTCGGTGCAGTCACTGCCAAACCCGGTGTCACCCCTGATGCCACACATGGTAATTCCGGATCCCTCACTGTGACCAATTCCAAAGTAACGTTAAAGAGGTTATCAAGTCATTATGTCAGTGTTGGCCTCCTTGTCCACCCCTGGCAGTCTTGCCTTAGGAAAATAAATTATCTGGTTAACTATTTGGCTGTCACAAAAAAAAATGATAATGCTCCTCATCTAAGTGAGTTGTGCAATAATCCACAGAATAGTACAATAACTCAGTACAGTACCCTAGCAGCACGGATGGACGCCTACCAGGAGGGTGTGCATTGCTAGAGTTGACAACGACACGTGATGATGGTGCTTAAAAATAGACGGTAAAATTGATGCAAATGAACAACATGGAAATCTCGTAGGAAAGAACTGCAGACGCTGGCTTAAATCGAAGATAGATACAAAATGCTGGAGTAACTCACCGGGACAGGTAGCATCTCTGGAGAGAAGGAATGGGTGGCGTTTGGGTCGAGACCCTTCTTTGGGCTTCTCAAACCCGAAACGTCACCCATTCCTTTTCTCCAGAGATGCTGCCTGTCCTGCTGAGTTGCTCCTGCATTTTGTGTCTAACATGGAAATCTCAGCAATTATGCTAGAATGCATGAGTCCTTTGGCATTTAACAGGTATCACTGCATAACCGTCTATGAGGCAAATGACAATGTACAGGTTAAAATGGTGAAGAAGAAAATAGTGTTCTGTGAGCATTAAAATGTCATATTATTAGTGGTGGATAGCACAGAATCTTACAAGACATCAGCCAATTTACTAATGACAGGGACCATGGTTGATGACACATCTAATGAGGTGGATAAGATATTAAAGTCTCATTTGTATCCAGCACCATCTGAAATATGTCAAAGCTGCAACCCCAATGCATTTAATCAGATGTCAGAGGAGGCAAACGATGCACACATCGTGAATCTGAATAACTCAGTGAAACATTGCAATTTTTGGTCTCTGTGTTGATGGACAGATTGATGTACAAGCTCATTGGCAGGTGGAGCTTTTAGGCAGGTCAGACCCCAATTCCACAAAACATGAAGGCATGCTGCTGGGATGGAGATGGCATTGAAGAATGAGAGATAATTTCATTTGGTACCGAGTGTTAGGTCACAAGGCTACAGGTGCAGCAGTGATATCAATATCATCCTCTTCATTGGAACCTGATGATGTGAATGTGTCGAGGTCAGTATAGGCAGGGAACCAACAGATCACATTGAACTGAGAAATGGGAAATCTGCCATCTCTATTCATGCAAGCAGCTTCTGGGGGGGGTCACTCCGACTATTGTGATGATGACGGCAGATGGGAAGGTGTATAGAATTGGTGGCATGTATTCAGTCTCCAGCGGGCAAATAGAAATCTATAATGATGTAAAAAGCATCAATAGTTACACTATGTGTTCACACAAAGTGTCAAAGAGATTGAAGTCAGTACAGAAAATATTTCAAATGGTAAACAAATTATTGCAGGAAGCAACCAATTAGTTGTGATAAAAACCAAGCAGGAGTACTGAAAGGATTAGAGTAAATATTTGAGTGTTTACCATCGTAACATTAATTTGAACTGAATAAAATGCTCTTTCCCGCAACATGAAAGAGTATATTTGGATGTGAATCTTACAATGAAATCAGTGCAAGAGGATGTGGCCGTGACATAACAGTGTTCATATCTTTAGAAACAAAAGAACTGCAAATGCTGGTTTACAAAAAAATGACATAAACTCAGTGGGTCGTGCAGCACCTCTGGAGAACATGGATAGGTGATATATCTGACAGTCTGAAGAAGGGTCCCGATCCAAAATGTAACTTATTCATGTTCTCTACAGATGCTGCCTGATGCGCTGAGTTACTCCAGCGCTTAAGGTTCATATTTTTCTTTATCTTGCTTCAATACTATGTTTGATTTTTACCTCATCTTGCCAACACCTACTTCCTTCGTTACTGCAGAAAGATAAGCCTTGGAACTTGCAATGCAAGAAATGCAAAGCCATTCCCAGAAATGTTGATTATAAGCCCAAAAAAGCATTGTGATTCTCAACTATGGGATCAGTTCAGTCATTGTGTCTGTGATGTATTCATTGATTCTCCAGTAACTGGAAGAAATGCCTAATAAACCAACACCCCCTTGTTATATTTTCTAACAATAGCATTACTATTAGGCAGATGCACTTCAATTTTGAATCTGTTTTAATTAGATGAGACAATTATTGGATCCATAATTCTTAACACAGATGACAAATAAATCACATTCTTATGGTACCATTTTCATGAGATGCAACCTACACTGTTCTTTGCTTGCTTGGTTATATGCCCAACTCTATTCACGATAAGAATTTGATTACAAACAGACAATTTCCTGTAGTTGTTAGTTGATTCCCACACTGAAGATAATGAACAGCTTTGTTCCATTCACCTCTTGAACTTCGGATCAGTAAACTCTGAGAAACGATAGTTAATTCATGGCGGAAAGAAATCCTGTTTGACAATGACTCAAATTTTCAGAGTGGACTGTGTTTATTTTTACTTAGTTCTATTGAGCTATTAGTACTTTTTTTTTTTTTGTTGTTTTTTTTTGTTGTTTATTTTATTAGAAGTTAATACAGCACAAAACAGTACAGTGGCGCCTAATTTTAGGTGCCAACTATGTAATACCGTAATCCATTCTATGTACAACCTCTAGTTTTATGTTATAAGAAAAAAGTAAGCAGATCAAGAAAAAGAAAGCAATAGAAAGGGGAAAAAGGGAAAAAGTGGAAAAATAGATGGCAGAGAGTAGAAAAACGTGAAGTGTGTATATAAAAAATAAAAAAAGGAAGAGAGAAAGAGGAGAGTAGAAATAGAAGGGAAGGCCCCTTAAAAGAGAATTTTTCAAATCTGTATTCGGAGATGTAGCTCTATCCGCGTCATGAACTGAAATCGGCAATCTTTACGGCACCGTTGCATCACATGATTCCAAAAAGTCAATGAAAGGAGACCAACTCTTTAAGAGTTGGTCATATGTATCTATTAGTCGGAGTCTCATTTCTTCAAGGCGTGCTATGTCCATCATATTCCTAATCCACATTTTAACAGTTGGTGTGGTTGTACTTTTCCAAAATTTAAGTATCAATTTCTTTCCAATTATTAACCCATAATTAAAAAAAACATTTTGATCTTTATTTAAATTGGTATCTTCTCCTATTATTCCAAATATAATCCATTCCGTTTTGGGTTCTATTCTTGACTTGAAAATCTTTGTAAATATATCAAATATATCACTCCAAAATTTATTCAACTTTGTACATCCAACAAATGAGTGTGTTATATTAGCGTTTTGAAATAAACATTTATCGCATCTGGGAGAGACGTTTGGATAAAATTTGTTCAACCTCGTTTTTGAATAATATAGTCTATGTAATAATTTGAATTGAATTAAATTGTGTCTTGCATTAATAGAACAGTTATGTGTGTTCATCAAATATTTTTCCCATCTATCCTTCGAGATCTTTGTCATTAGCTCTTGTTCCCAATCTTCCCTTAATGCTTCTGTTGAGGGTGATTCTCTATTTAATATATTATTATAAAAGTATGATATTAATTTTTGTGAATCAGCCTTAATATTCATTGCTTCTTCTAAAGGATCTAAAAATATAGTTTGAAATCTATGTGTATGTTTCTTCATAAAGTCACATACCTGTATATATTTAAAATATTGATTATCCTTCAATTTAAATTTAAATTTTAATTGTTGAAATGATAACAGTTTGCCCACTTCATACATGTCCCCTACTTTCCTAATTCCCAGTCTATCCCATTGTTGATATGTGTTGTCGATGAGAGAAGGTTTGAATGCGGGGTTGTTCAGTAGTGGGGTTAGTACTGATAAATTATTTAATTTCAAGGATGTTTTTATTTGTTTCCAAATTCTTATTATATTGTGAATAATTGGGTTCTTCTTATATATTATACTATTCAATTTTATCGGTGAGAGCAGGATCGTTCCTATATCGTGCGGGTAGCACTCCTCTTTCTCCATTCTTATCCACTCCAACTGCTGAGTGGAACTATCTAGCCAGTATATTATGTTCTTAATATGCACTGCCCAGTAGTAATATATAAAGTTAGGTAATGATAAACCCCCCACTTCTTTAGATTTGCACAAATGCTTTCGTTGAATTCTATGTGTTCTGTAGTCCCATATAAAATTAGTGATAGTGGAATCTAATTTTTTGAAAAAATATTTTGGAATATATATTGGAATTGCTTGAAACAAATATATTTAGTACTTAACAACAATTTTGGTTTAATCTCTTTGAGAATTCAAAGTAATTACACTGTGGCAAATAATTGTTATAAAACTGGTAAAATGTCATTACGGTCTGCATTTTTCATGATTAAAAGCTGTACCTGTGTTCTCGAGGTACATTTGTGTTGTAATGAATGCCAACTTAAAACATAAATTCAACTCTATTTTTGTAACATTTTAATAATCACTGTGAACTGAGATTATTTGTAGTTTTCAGAATGTGGTGAGTTTTTTTAACATTAAACAATAAGTGATTCAAAACCAGCAAACCAACTAAATCTATTCAGGTGAATCAAAGTTTATTGCTGTGGATCCAGTCCCAACGCTCAACCCATTTATCTCCTCGACACTTACTCTCTCAATGTGTCTGCTTTAAGCTTGATCATGATTACCCTGTGTTCACTCTATCTGATGTGCGTCCAATGGTACAACAATATAACAAGGAGGAGTAATTTAATCCTTTAAAAGGTACTCCCAACATTCTCATATTTGTTTATTTCCCCTGCTTTCTAGCTTTCAAGATAAGAAAAAAAGAGGAAATGGACAAATAAGTCAAAATGGATTACAAGTATACATATAAAATGTCTATCTGAAGTCTTCATCTGATGCTTCAGCAAATGTGCTTGTGCTTCCAATATAATAGCCATGACACACGTCTAAAGATGAGAGTAATGTCACCAGGAACACTTACACCACTTACACCAATACAGCTTTACCTTACAAAGAGAAAGTGAACACAATACAAAATGTGAACATATACATATCCTTGAAACAAAAGATAAATATGCATGCACAATTATGGGTCTGAAAATAACTGGTTTGCATTTCTCAACAGTACTGATATATTTGATAAAACAGAGCAATATTTCTATTTTTTGAGTATGTTCAATTTTGGAGAAAAAAACATCTTCTGAGTACAAAAGAACAAATTCTGATTTTATGATATTAAAGAGTGTATTTGTCAAAATAATTCATTGTGAGACTGTAAACCTTGTCATTCCTTATCCTTTCAATGCATGTTATATTTCTGTGCACAATATCAATATTTTCGTTTAGTTTAGTGATACAGCGTGGATACAGGCCTTTTGGCTCAACGAGTCCGCACCTACCAGCAATTCCCTCACATTAACACAATTAACACAAGTCTACACACATTAGGGACAAATTACACTTATACCAAGTCAAACCAAAGCCAATTAACCTACAAACCTGTACGTCTTTGGAGTGTGGGAGGAAACCAAAGATCTCGGAGAAAACTAAAATTTCATGGGGAAAACATACATATTTTGTACAGACAGAACCCGTAGTTGGAATCGATCATGGGTCTCTGGTGCTGTAAGCCCAGAAAGGCAGCAACTCTACTACTGAGTTCATCTCCATCTGTAAACACTGAGTTCATCTTTTAGTTCAACTTTCTTGCCAATATTGCTGTTCTCCAAAACATTCACACAAAATAACGTACATACTGGTCTTGCCAAAGGCTATATTGTTAACTTATTGGGGACAAGGTTCAACTTAATTAAAAGTGATTATCTTAAATGCCATACGTTTACTGCATATTCTGAGATTAAATAGTTAGAGAATATATTAAACAAACCAAGGTCAGGACATAACCAGAGATGGAAGCAGGACATCAAAGGAAAAAGAATGTGACCAAAATGGATGCAGATTTCTTTGCCAAAAAATGGTCCAATTCAATATGAATGCTTTCTGGTAGCTCTGGGAAAGAGGAGACACGGAAGCTAAGTATGTTTACTCAGTTCATCCAATAAATCAATAGTGTAGATTGTGGCCAGTGATATTAATCCAGCAAGTGCATTATTTTGTTTCAATCCTTTTTTTTGGAATACTGACATCAGCAAACACATGGAACTAAACAAAATAATTGAATGTGCAATGTCAAATATAATTTACATTGAAAGGTTGAAGGACCATATTGTTTATGTTTCTTAATGAATTGTTTTGATAAAAAATAACATGAAAAGCAATACTAGATAATTAAAACAGCTTCATACAAACCTAGAATGCAGGAGAAAGGGACTATATAAGTGACAAGTGATTTATTATAATATTCTTCAATGTAAACATGGCACTAATATAGTGCCAGAGTATAAAGCACTTTGCCAAATCATTAACTTTATGATGTAAAGGAAATGCCTACTTCTCCACAATATTGTTCAGTGCATCCTATAATCTACTAAATTTGGCCAGTCCTCCATTCAATGACTACAGGGACTTTCCTGTGCAAATATCCATGCTTGAAAATCTTATAGTGGCTTTAATTATAAAGCTATTTAGAAACTTGACATTTGAATTATTCTGTAAGTGGCAAGATAAATTAATTGGGGAAAAAATAGGTCCCAAAGAAGGTTAGGACCAATGGCCAAGATTATTAATGGTGTGAAACTTATGTTGATGTGAATGTTCATCCTGGCATGTGCAGGTGGGAACAGTGGCAAAATACCTCATCGTAGATTCCGACATCTATATAATTAAAAGTCTCATCTTGACCACTTCCTGTCTGTGCAGTATATTGATTTTAGAAAAGAATTCTACCATATATCGCTATGATTTTTTGGCCATCTTACTCACAGTCCTCCTCCATTGAGCAGGCCCCGAGGGTTTTTCCCATCGATGAAAAATAAAAAAAGTTATGAGTGTTTAAAAAACCTTCAGATCCTCACGCCTGTCAATCACCGCAATGAAGGTAACGTCCCCTCTGGGGGGGGGGTGCAGTATAAAACACCTTATGCCTGGGCGTGACTTGGTCGCGAGGGAGAGGCAATGACTCATTCTAAGCTGTGAATGAACAAAAATGTGAGTCTGAAATGTGCTTGCAATAAATGATTTGTTAGCCCTTAATGAAAATCAAATGTTGTTTGGCCTGCCCTGTGCTTGAAACTGCAATGGCAATGGAAATGAAATGAAAATGCAATGAGCTGTTTGGGCCTGACCTGTGCTTGAAACTGCAATGGCAATGGAAAATAAATGAAAATGCAATGAGCTGTTTGGCCTGCCCTGTGCTTGAAACTGCAATGGCAATTGAAATGAAATGAAAATGCAATGTGCTGTTTGGCCTGCTCTGTGCTTCAAACTGCAATTACAATGGAAATGAAAATGCAATGAGCTGCTTGGCCTGTCATGTGCTTGAAACTGCAATGGCAATGGAAATGAAATGAAAATGCAATCAGCTGTTTGGCCTGCCCTGTGTTTGAAACTGCAATGGCAATGGAAATGAAATGAAAATGTAATCCGCTGTTTAGCCTGCCTTGTGCTTGAAAATGCAATGGCAATGGCAATGGAAATGAAATGAAAATGCAATTTGCTGTATGGCCTGCCCTGTGCTTGAAACTACAATGGCAATGGAAATGAAATGAAAATGCAATCAGCTGTTTGGCCTACCCTGTGCTTGAAACTGCAATATGAGTGAAAGCAAAATGAAATGCAATCAGCTGTTTAGCCTGCCCTGTGTTTAAAACTGCAATGGCAATGGAAATGAAATGAAAATACATCAGCTGTTCAGCCTGCCCTGTGCTTGAAACTGCAATGGCAATGGAAATGAAATGATAATGCAATGAGCTGTTCGGCCTGCCCTGTGCTGGAAACTGCAATGGCATTGGAAATGAAATGAAAATGCAATCAGCTGTTGTTTGGGCTGCCTGAAACCACTAATTTCGGCCCACAAGGCCCCAATTATCGGAGAAAACAGTCGCTTTTGCCCAAAATGCCAGTATTAGTTCAGCAGGAGCATTTTGGCCCAAAAGGCCCATGCCAGGCCAGGAAAAGTCCAAAAAAATTGCCTTTCACTGAGATATCACATTTGGATTTTTTTTAAAGAGCCCCTGCGGCCCTTCAGGCCTGTACCAGCCCAGGAGGAATCCCTTTGGCCCATCAGTAAGTATTCCCCTGCAAGCATTAAACCTCTCCCCAGTATTTTTCTCCCTCCCTTCATTGGCTCCCTGTGTGATCCAGGCCAGGATAGACTTTCCTCCTTCATTGCTGTGATCTGCAGAAAAATATGAAAAATGTCTAAAATTGATTCTCCACCCTCTCCCCCTTCTCTCTCACAGAGTCTGTCACCTGTTTTGGGCAGAATTTCTGAGCTGCCAGCCCATCAGGCCTGAGTGACCGAGCTGCCAGCCCACCAGGCCTGAGTGACTGAGCTGCCCGTCCACCAGGCCTGAGTGACTGAGCTACCAGCCCACCAGGCCTGAGTGACTGAGATGCCAGCCCACCAGGCCTGAGTAAATGGGCTGCCAGCCCACCAGACCTGAGTGACTGAGCTGCCAGCCCAAGACCCCATTCGGCCCACATTGCCCATACTAGCCCTCTGAAAACTGGTCCCTTTGGCCCGCAACACCCATACTAGCGCTCCAGAAAGCCCCCTCCCCCCGACTGGCCAACAATATTGGAATTGGTGGAGAGGTGGAATATTGCGTTGTGGGACCAGCCCTCCCGTGTGAACACGAGGCCCAATGGGTCCCACTTAGTCTAGTACCTAATTAAAACTGGATCAGTGAATTACCCCCAGCTAACCCTCACCACTACATCCAAGTGGAATAAAACTGGTCAAGACTCACAGAGCAATGCCAATCAATTATGTTCCCCTTAACTCACTGTGCCCTTCAACTCTGAATATTACACATGTGTATTGTTGTCTTAACTCTGGATTATTTTGAACAAACTTTAGAAATTGCTCTGAGGCAACTGTGCCCCATTTTAACTGATTTGTTATTATCAACAGCTGTCTTGCAAATTGCCAAAGTTTACCCCAAACCTTTCTTTTTTATTATAATATGAAAATGGAACCCACAAAAATGTAATTGAACAACTCTCCCACTTTGTCTCTTTGCTTTCATACCGTGAAATGGCTTGTCCTGTGTTGGTCAATTAACTTAATGCCCTCTCGAAGGAATGTCATCCTGTTTGATCTCTTGATCATTATATATCAAAGGAATAGGAGGCAGTCCATCATGGAACACATAGATGATCAACACTTCCACTTACTGGAGAATATTATTGCGTCAAAGATGGATGCTGGAATTATGAAAGGGATAGGCTGCGTTCCCCCAGTATCTTGGAGGTATATAAAAGCATGGTGGGAAGGAACCTTTATAGTGACACTGAGGCAGAGAGGTAAAATTGACAGTACCTTGCCCTTATCTGTAACAACAGCCAAGGTATATGTGTGGGCTGTACTTGAGACCACAGATCTTTGTGTAAGAGAATCCCACTGCCCCTTTAGATATGGATATGGAACATAAATGCCTGCTTTTTGGTAAAGCTCGCCATGCCTGCTCTACTGCCTTGTATAGCATGAGGAAAAATAGATGAAGTGCCTAGTCTTGACTATGGAGCTGGGTGAAATCACCAATGCAGCAGTGGGCATCATGCCACAAGATATAGCATACATCAGTTGCAGCAAACTATAGTGTGACGCTGAGGCAATGAACGCAACATTGACTGTACCTAGCCCATGACTGTAATAATGGCTAAAGTCTGTACGTGAGATGTACTGAACACCACAGATGTCAAAGAGGACTGACTTGGTGAAGCTTGGTTTGCCTAGACATTCTCCTGAGAAAAGTGAAGTTATATACATAAGTTTCTATAAATTCTGGGTTCACGTGGTTCCCACAGCTGGCTGTGATGCCTCTGATGTCCCAATGCCTCTATGGTTCCCGATGCCATCCAACATGTTTACCTAGGGCCGATATTCCTCTGAATAACTCTGGCACTGGCCACTCAAATCAGCTGCCCTGGACATTTTAATTACTGTTTTTACTGTATTTTAATGTTGCTGTTTTACCTGCTTTTAACTATTTATACTGTTTTCATCAGGGACTGGATTGTTTTTATTGTTGCTAAGTGTGAAATGTTTAAGATTTATGTGCGATGCTCCGGTATTCCCTGGAAAACGTCTTCTCATTTTGCACTGTACAATTGTTGCTTTGCAAGATGACAATAAAGGTTGCTTGATTGATTGATTGATTGAAATTCAGCTTTGCATACAGCTCCAACATCACCCCATGCAGTGCAAGATAGGCAGTCAAACCCTCTGTGTAAAAAAAAACTTCCCTTGCACATCTTCTTTAAACTTTGTCCCTCTCCCCTTAAAACTATGCCCTCTAATATTTTCATCCTGCAAAAAATGTTCTGACTGTCTACTCTATCTACGCCTCTCATAATTTTATATGTACTTGTATCTCCATATACTCAACCTCCCTTGTTCCAGAGAAAATAAAGCAGTGGAACACTGAAGAAAATGTAGTTGAGTGTTGACCCTTTGAATTCTAAGTTTAAGAAGACAAAGTGCAATAAAGAGCTGGTTATTCTGCAAGTAAACAAAGCCAGTAGCTTTTCAGTCCACTATTTATGCAAGAGATGAATACGGGTATTGCTCCCAGTTCCACTGGGTGGCGCCGTAAGTGGTAGCCTCACCAACAGCTTGGCTCGTCCCTTTTTGTTATAGTCTGTTTTATTTGTATGCTTTAGTGTACCATTAGTTCTGTATTATGGGGGGGGGGGGGGGGGGGGGGGGGGGGGGGGGGGGGGGGGGGGGGGGAAACATTTTTTATCTCTTCCCTCGACGGGGATGCGACTGTTTCCATATCGTATCTCAATCCGCACTGTGGCCTGACATCATGGAGCTGACGGTTCCTTTGCTAGGGATCGACTTTGGGAGCTCCAACCATGGGAGCTTCGACCGCCGCAATTGCGGGAGCCTCAATCGCACTGTTGTGGGGTTTCCGATTGCCGACTGCAGAAGTTTCTATCTCCCCAACTGTGGATGCTTCGTTTTCCCCGGCCATGGGAGAAAAAGAGGAAGAAGGGATTTGCCTCCATCACAGTGGGGAACGTGAGGTCGCCGAAAAACAAGATGGATGTGCTGCCTGCGCTGGTGGGGACTCGGAGGGATTGCCGTGAGTGCAGTGATCTCGGTGTTTGTGGGGAGATCATGCCATGAGAACATGTGGACGGCTTTCTGACTGTTCTGGCAGACAGATACAGCAGAGAGAGTGACAGTGGTCGGTACAACTTTGGTCACATCACGGTGAAGGAGCATGTGTGTGGCCCGGACATTGAACTGATGGCTGTGGGTCTCCGCTTATTCTGTGTGCACTAGGGATTCTCACACACTGCTGTGGTGGCTGTTTATGTTTAATCTAAATGTAGTTTTGTATCTTGGTGCTTTTTTGGTATGACTGTATGGTAAATCAAATGTCACTGTACCTCAGTACACATGAGAATAAAGGACCATTCTCATCAATCAGAGGAAGTATGATGCCAGAATAATGTTTCAAATGATGAGATAGCCAGGGTATTAATTTTCTGCCAGGTATTAAAAGACCCAGCAATGGACATAATTTTCATCCGCTCCAGCTTAAACCTTCTTTCAGTTACACAACTCGATTGTTTACAATTTTATGAGACATTTATCAATCCATATCACTTTGCTCTGTGGTTCTGCCTTGTTTCGCTTTGTGCACTATAATAACTTAACAAGGCTCTATCCCCATTAACAAACAAAGCAGTAATTCAGGTTTCAAAGCACATGAATGCAACATGCACCATGAATCGCCAATAGATACCCACTTACGGTTCATAAAAAAATAACAGATTTATATTTGAATATTATTTGAATGATATCCATGTGGTTCCAACATAAATTAAATAAATTTGTATTCAATTTCCCTGGGATTTACCTTGAAGAAGGGGAAGTAATATTGGCAGGGTGGAATAATGGTAGATTTGCTGCCTTACATCGCCGGAGACCGGGTTCGATCCCGACTATGGGTGCTGTTTATATGGAGTCGGTATGTTCCCCCCGTGACCCCATGGGTTTTCTACAAGATCTTCGGTTTCCTCCCACACTCCAAAGACATAAAGGTTTGTAGGTTAACTGGCTTGGTATAAGTGTAAATTGTCCCTAGTGTGTGTAGGATAGTGCTTGTGTGCGGAGATCGTTGGTCGGTGCGGACTTGGTGAGCCGAAGGGCCCGTTTCCGCACTGTATCTCTAAACTAAACTAAATTAATATCATGTAAACTATTTTCTGCAGTTCTGAATTTTCTCTGAAGTATCTGGTAGTCATCCTGCAGAATAGGCAGGGCACACTTGATCAGCTTTTTTGACACATAGATCTGAAGTGACAAATATAAAACACTGTCGTGCAATCCTGCCCATTAAGTAAAGTTACAGAAAGATTGACAATATAAATTAAAATATCGTGAAGATTCAGTACATTGGAGAAAACAATACTATTTACAAATTATAAAATAATTAAACATCAAAGGAAGTCACAAATGCAATGTATTATGGATACATATGGTGGATGCCATGTAATTTGGGTAAGTGCGAGATTATCCATTTAGGATGTAAAAACACTGGAGAAGAATATTGTAAGAATGGCGTTCAAATGGGAAGGTTTGGTATTCAAAGAGACATAAATGTCCTTGTACAACAGCCCCTGAAACGAAACATGCAGTCAAACAGGCAAAAGGTTAATTGGATTTCATAGCAAGATAATTTGAGTAAAGAAGCAAGGAAGTGTATATAAATATATTGAAGACAAACATAGATACATTTCTAGAAACAAAAGACAAAAAAGGAAATGTGGAGAGAGTATAGGAAATGAAAATTAAAAACCCTGTATATGCTGGAAATCTGAAAAAAAATCTGTTAGAAATACTCAGCCGGTCAGGCAGCATTTGCGGAAAGGGAAAAATGTGTTTAGGTTTCAGGTCAAACAGGTGTTATATTATATAGAAGATCCTTGATGAGACTGATGATATACCTTTGCCCTGAAATATTAATTCTGTTTCTATTTCAGCAGATGCTGCGTAATTCCAGCATTCTCACGTTTATTACAAAAATATGAATGATTACAAATGATCGTATTGAATGGTGGAGCAGACTTGAAATGCCAAATTAACTACTACTAATATATTTTCTATTTCCCTTTTCAAAACCCATTAAGATTTTTTTCCTTAAATATTTATCTGGTTAACATTTATTTTGGTTCTTCTTTTCATGTCCATCTTTTAACAAATGTTGACCTCGCTGTCATCGGCCGTCCTGAAAAGAATGCAAGCTTCTGTGAGTCACACTCAAATTAAGACGCGTCCTTGCATGAATGGACAATTAAAAATTGAATCCAGAAGATTGGTATGGGCTCAGGCAGAGATTAGGTGTTGTAGCTCAGGCCTATGCTGAACTTTGTTGCAACAGGAGGCCACAGACAGAAAGGTCATAATGGGAATGGGACTTAAAGTGGCGGGCAACCAGAATGGACACAGGTGCTCCACAAAGCCATCACCAAATCTCCAATTGGTTTCTCTGTTGTGGAGCAGACTCCTATACATGAATGGAAGAAGCGCAAGTGTTTTCCTTCATCTAATCTGTCATTTGCTATTCCTGTTAAAAAATTGGTTGGTAAACTCAAGACTTCTTCAAGTTGGAGACAGCAAATGCATAATCAATGTAGTTACTAAATTTACCATTACAACAGTATCTGGGGAAAACTGTCAAAGTACAGCAGTGAGTTAAACCTGCAGGCAATAGTAAATAATTCAATGTGATTGTAATGCAGGACAGATAAAGTCTGATAGCAATTATTGTGAACATTTCGATCCCCAACACTGTCCCATCTCTTGTGATAGCAGATTTATATATTTGAACATTTCAGTAGATTAATGCAAGATACATCTATGGATGAAGGAATCTTTGGATAGCATCTGAATTTTAGTTTCCTGAATCAGAAATTTCAAATTCCTAATGTGGATTGCTTTAACCCAGATTAGCACAAGCACAGTGATCAATGGAAATTTAGTTCTAACTATTAGCTACGACAATATTAGAGGGCAAATGTTATGGTTTTCACTCTGAACTATAAAATGTGTAAGCATAAAGCATTATTTAATACCTTCTCCATATTGATGCAAACAAATCTGTTACCCACTTGTTAATGCTACACTTTGATCATCAGATAATTGCATTCAAATATAAATCAAGTTGGCCTACATTTCTGTAACCTGAAATCAGGAAACTGATAGGAATATTAAAACCTATTAGTGAACATATTAACGTTTAATTGGTTAGGTCTCATTATCCTTTACTGCAAGATAATATTCAGCACAATTAATACTGAAGGACAATGAGTAATAACGTCTGAAAGTTTTCAAGAATTCCAATACTTGAAGAGCTTGATGTAAAATGGTTAATAAATGGTATTAACATACTGAATGGTAAATTGGTATGAACATATTGAAATATCACATGATTCCTTCCACCCTTCCCATGCTATTAACCATCGAGCAACAAAATTGTTATGAAGTGGTGGGTTAATACAATTTTAAATCGTTTTCTTTTGGATAGGGTAGATTATTATCTATTAGAATAAGCACGTCTATCAATATCTACTGTTTATATGTATTTATTGCAATTGTATATTTTGCTGAATCTCTGAATGGCTAAATAAATTGATTGATTTATAGAAAGGCAATGTAGAGCAACCTATTGTGCCCTTGTTGGGAGAAAAGCTGTGTTGAGGGGACGTACTGTGTGGTGTGTGAGGCTTTAGTTGAAGAAGTTTCTGAGACTGAGCAAGGGCTGAACATAAAGGGACAAGAGGTAAAGGTACAGTTTGATGTTTCTTGTGTGTGATTGTCGTGCTTTGTTTTCCCGTTGGTTTTTGTGCAGTAGTGACGGCAGGTAGAATGGTTGCAATGTTCCTCCTGCAGAATGTGGGAAGATAAGGAAATTGATGGCTACACCTGTGGCAATTGTGTCCCGGTACAACTCTGCACAGACTGCATTAGGGAACTGGAACTGCAGTTGGCCGAACTTAGGATCTACAGGGAGAATGAGATCTTCACAGATAGAAGTTACTTTGAGGTGGGTATGTTTAAGGTCCAGGAAGAGAGAACAACAAGAAAAGGGAGTAGACAGAGTGCAGGTGACCCCTGTGATCATTCCCCTTCAAAACAGATACACAATTTTGGCCACAAAAAGCTGGAGTAACTCAGCGGGTCAGACAGCATCTCTGGAAAAAGGAATAGGTGACTTTTTGGGTCGAGACCCTTCTTCAGGTCTGAAGATGGGTCTCGACACGAAATGTAACCTATTCCTTTTCTCCAGAGATGCTGTTTGACCTGCTGAGTTACTCCAACCTTTTGTGTCAATCGTTGGTTTAAACCAGCATCTGCAGTTCCTTCCTATACAATGTTGGATACTGTTACAGGGGATGACCAGTCAGGGGTGAGTGCCAGTAGCAGAGGCACAGAGGCACAGCAGGGAAGGGTAATGTCAGGCAGAGCCATAATGGTGGAAGACTCATTATTCCAGTGGGTAAACAGGAAATTCTGTGGCTGTAGGATAATGTGTTGCCTCCCTGGTGCCAGGATCCAGGATGTCTCAAAGTGGCTCAATGACGTTCTTAAGGATGAGGATGAGCAACAACATGTTGTCGTGCAAGTTGACACAAATGACATAGGTAGAAAAAGGGATGAGGTCCTGCAAAATGAATACAGGGAGTTAGGCAAAAGGTTTAAAAAGCAGAATGTACAGGATAGTGAACCCTGGATTATTCCAGGTGCCACATGCAAGTGAGGATAGGAACAGGAAAATAGGACAGATGAGTGCGCAGCTGAGGAGTCGGTTCACGGTGCAGGGATTCAGATTTCTGGACCAATGGGATCTCTTTTGGGGCCAAGGTGATGTGTACAAGAGGGATGGATTACACCTGAACTGAAGGGGAATCAATATCGTGGCAGGCAGGTGTGTTCATGCTACACACGGGTGGGTTTAAACTAGATTGGCAGGGGGGTGTTATCCACTGCAGGACTGAGGCAGTTTAAAGGCTGGAAGTTGGCATGTAAGGTGCTGAAATAATATTTAGTGGACAGAATAGGCAGGAACACGGCAGGGAGAGAGGAAGGATTGTTGGATTGAATTGTAGTTATTTTAATGCAAGAGACCCGATGGGCAAGGCAGATGAACACAGGGCCTGGATAGGTACATGTGATGTTGAAGCCGTTACAGAAACCTGCCTAAGAGGGACAGGGCTGACAACTTAATGTTCCAGGGTACAGGTGCTACAGGAGAGATAGAGGTGGGGGTAAAAAAGGAGGGGGTATTCTTTATTGATTAGGGCGAATGTCACGGCAGTGGTCCGAAATGACATAGCTGATGAGTTCATCCAGTAAGGCTATATAGGTGGAGCTGAGGAACAAAATGGTGACGATCACCATTTTGGGAGTTTATTATAGGCCCTCAAATAGTCAACAGGGATCAGAAGAATAAATATGCCAGGAGATTGTAGGCACCTACAAGACAAAGATGGCTGTCATAGTCATGGATTTTAACATTTCCAATATAGACTGGCTCTGTCACAGAGTCAAAGGCGAAGAGAGGGTGAAAGTTGTCATATGTGTTCAGGAAAGTTTCTTCAGGCAATATATAGAGGGCAGCTTTGTCTGCTTTTAGGACATTTGGAAGGGCAAGTGACTGAAATGTCCATGGGTGAGCCTTCTGGGACCAGCAACCACTGTTCTATTAGTTTTAAAATACCTATGAATATAAACTCAAAGTGGGCCCACAAGTTAAAATTCAGAATTGGGACAAGGCAAACATTGATGGGATTAGACAGGAACTTGCTAAAGTTGATTAGAGTAGGTTGTTTGTAGGCAAAGGAACATCCAGAAAGTGGGATGCTTTTAAAAGTGTGATGACACGGGTTCAGGGCATGTATGTTCCTGTTAGATTGAAGGGCAACGCAGGTGGGAGAAGCAAAAGGTGATGGTAGAAGGTTATTTATTTGAGGCCTATGACTAGCAAAGATCTTGGTGACTAGTGATGTGCCTCAGGGATTGGTGCCGAGTCCATTGCTGTTTGTGATTTATACCAACGATTTGGATGAGAATGTAGAAGGCACATTTAGTAAATTTACAGATGATCTAAAGTGGGTGGTATCAAAGACTGCAAAGAAGAATATCATAAATTATAGCAGAATCTTGATCAGGGGAATTGGGCTAATGGAGTTTAATGCAGATAAGTGCAAGAAGTTGTATTTTGGAACATCAACTAAGGGCAGGACCCACACAATGGCAGGGCCCTGGGGCGTGTTGTACAGCAGAGGGATCTAGGAGTATAGGTACATAGTGGAAGGTGGGATGAATCCGCATAGACCGGTGCAGTCCAAGGCGGACAGCAGAGCGGTTAAAAATGTTGAGGATCGAGAATGGGCCACTAAACTGGGGCGCCAATTTACGGGACTCGACGCGGAGGCCCTGATCTCAGGTGGATAGACATACCTTCTGACCAGGGTGATAGTGAGGGGCAGGGGTCCAGTGACGATCCGCCTGTTTGTGCCTGGAAGCGGTGCGGAGCAATGCCGAATGGCCCTACTTCCTGGTCCTATGACCAGGGCACATAAAGTTCTGGGCGGGGGAGAACAGAGATCTCCTCCTCTTGGTCTGGGAACAGAGGTGGCTGATGGCCAAGGGAGCAGTCGATTGGAGATGGACCAATGGCATAACTGCGCAGAGAATTGTGGGCTTCTTCTTCTTTTCATGTCCATCTAGTTACAAATGTTGACCTCGCTGTCATCATCCGCCCTGATAAGGACGCAAGCTTCCGGGTACAATCAGTGCAAGCCATCACTTGTAGCCATAGATGATGGTGGCAGCAGAATTAGCTCAGGATACTTAGTTTCCATCCCCGCGACGTGGACGCTTCTGCTTTGGGCAACCAATTTGCTAGACCAGCTGGTAGGGTTGGCGGGCACCAGGCAATGTAGGATGGCCTCCAGGGCCTGGTTTGCTCTCTCCAACTGACCATTAGATTGTGGATGGAGCCCAGATGAGAGGTTGGCAGAGGAGCCGACCAGGGAGCAGAAAGCCTTCCAAAATTGAGAGGTGAACTGCGGACCGCTGTCTGAGATGAGGTCTCGAGGAGTCTGATGAACTGGTTTACGATGAGGTGAGGGAGTCATACAGCAGATGGGAGCTAAGGAAGAGGAAGGTAATGAGCAGCCTTGGAGAAACGGTCCACAAAGGTAAGAATAACCGTATTATCCTTGAACGGAGGCAAGATGGTGAGGAAGTCCAGGGCGATGTGGGACCAGGGACGGTGGGGAACAGGCAGGCGATGAAGGAGACCAGAGGGAGGCTGACAGGACCTCTTATTCTGTGCACAGACAGAGTAGGCAGAGATGAAAGACCGGATGTCGGCCTCCAAGGTGGGCCACCAGAACCGCTGGCGCAGCAGGTAGACGGTGCGGCTGATGCAGGATGACAGGCGAGATTAGGGTAATGGGCCCACTGGAGTACTTCAAAGTGGGCAGAGACTGGGCCAAATAACTTATTGGGGGTCCAGAAACAGGATCGGGGTGATGACGCTAGGCATTACGAATGGTGGTCTCGATCTTCCAAGTGATAGAGCCCACCAGGCAAGTGGGAGGAAAAATAGGTTTGTGGACATGGTTGTCCTGGTCAGAACGGAATTGGTGGAAGAGGGAGTCGGGATTGACATTCTTGGATCCAGGACGGTATGACAAGGTGAAGTTAAACCGGGTGAAAAACAGGGCCCACTGACCGGGCTTGAAGGGGGTTGAGCCGCTTCGCCGAAGCAGGTATTCCAGGTTCTTGTGGTCTGTCCAGACTTGGAATGGCTGCTCAGTGCCTCCAACCAATGCCTCCACTCCTCCAATGCCAGCATCTCTCTGTTGCCGATGTCATCATTTCGCTCAGCCGGGGAGAGAAGAAGGCACAGGGGTGCATCTTCTGGTCCTTGGAGGAGAGTTGGGAAAGCTCCACCCCAATTCCAACATCAGAGGCGTCAACCTCCACCATAACTGACGGGCCGGGTCAGGATGCTCCAGGATGGGGGCGATAGTGAAGCATTGCTTATGGTCAGGCCAATCTACCACCGCTCTCACCTCCCCTGGATCCATCTTGACATGGCCAGCAGAGAGGATGTATCCCAGGAAGGACACCGTGGGCTGGTGGAACTCACACTCCTCTGCCTTGACAAACAGCTGGTTCTCCCATAGCCACTGCAGGATGAGACGGACATGGCGGGTATGTTCCGATGCAGAGCTGGAGTAGATGAGGATGTCATCCAGGTAAACAAAGGCAAAACGGTTCAGCGTGTCCCAGAGCACATCATTGACCAGGGCCTGGAAACAGCCGGGGCATTGGTCAGGCCGAAGGGCATAACGAGGTGCTCGTAATACATGCTGGGTGTGTTGAAGGCCGTCTTTCACTCATCTCCTTCCTTGATGCGAACCAAATGGTAGGCATTGCGTAGATCCAGCTTGGCAAACATGATGGCATGCTGCAGGCAGTTGAAGACAGAGAAGATGGGTGGCAAGGGGTAACGATTTTTGACAGTGATGTCATTCAGGCCTCAATAGTCAAAGCAAGGTCAAAGGTCACCATCCTTCTTACTCACAAAGAAAAATCCCACTCCGGCAGGAGAGGAGGATGGATAAATTAAACCAGCTGCCTAAGACTCCGAAATGTATTTCTCTATGGCGTTGGTCAGTACAGATAACCACGGAGTGGAGAAGTACCGGGTAACAAATCAATGACACAAACATAAGGGAGGTGAGGAGGTAAAGAGATCATGACTCTTTCAAGTCATGATACTCGGATGGTACTTTGGACAGGTTAGAATTGTCACCAGGAGCAACAGACACAGAGGTGAGGGGAAGACAAGCGGACCGAAGACAATTAACGTGACAATCCTCTCCCCAAGTGGAGATCTTGTCAGTAGACCAGTATACGGTGGGGTTGTGAGTAGTCAGCCAAGGCCGACCCAGAACGACAGGGATACGAGGTGAATTTAGCAGGAGCAACTGAATTTCTCTCCCAGTGGTTCCCATTAACACAAAGTTCTAGAGGGAGAGTAGAGAGTGAAGCCATGCCAATTATTCTTCCATCAAGTGCACTGGCTTGGTGGGGCTCTTCTACTTTAATGGTGGGAATCACAAATTTCCAAGCAACAGTGATATCAATGAAGCTATCATCTGCGTCCGAGTCAATCAGAGAATTAAGTTTCAATAGCGTGTCTCCATAGCGTACCATAATCGGAGCGAGTCTGGTGGAAAAAGGAGGGAAATAAACCTTGCTCAACCCATAATCCCTCTCTTGCTGGGGAGCGCTGGCTTTTACCGGGCAAGCAGCGATGAAGTGTCTGGGGTATCCACCGTAGAGACAACACCTCTCCCATACGCATCTCTGGCGCTCGTCCTCAGCCTGGTGCGGCCAATCTGCATAGGGTCCCCCTCCACTGGATCAGGACCGGGATGCGTGGGGATTCTTCTTCCCAAGGAAAGTGAGACAATCGGCTCACTATGATGAGAGGAGTGTGAAGGGTAAGGACACTGTTTGAGAGCTGCTGACAGCTTGTCTCGCTTTTGCTCTTGGAGCCGGTTATCTATCCAATGGTTAAATCCATCAGCGCGTCCAGATCCGAGGGAAGGTCCCGAGAGGCCAACTACTCTTTCAGGTTCTTGTTGAGGTCATGGATGAAGATACCGAGCAGAGCAGTATCACACCAACTGCTCTTCAAAGCAGTAGTTAGAAAATCAATAACGTAATCGGCAGCAGAGCGCACCCCCTGGCGGAGATGCGGCATCCTCTGGGCTGCCTCTCTTCCAATCAAAGAGTGGTTGAAAATCTTTCTCAGCTCTGCCAAAAAACTAGCAAAGTCCTGGTAGAAGTCTAGCTGTCACTCCCAGGCAGCTGTACCTCAGGCTGAAGCACGTCCTGACAGCTGGGAGAAGGCAGAGGCTACTTTGTTCTGCACTGAAGGGAGATTGTTGTAGCTCAAAGACCAAGGAGCACTGGGATAGGAATGACCTGCAGGTAGAAGGATCGCCATGGTACCTCTCCGGGGTGGGAAGAGCTGGTTCCAGAATGGGCTGGATACAGCTGGAAGTGGACGGAGGCGGTGGTGCGAGGTGTGACAGGACCTGGCTGACAGTGTTTGCCAACTGCTGAATGGTAGCTATGAGTTGGTCTATTTAAGCCTCATGGGTGCCAACAGTGGAGCCTTGAAGTTGAACAGTCCTACATAACCAAGCCAGTAAATCCTCAGGTTCGGAACTGGGAGCACCAAGACTGAGTCAGGCTGATCAGAATTGCCAGCTGAGTCCATACTGGCCGACTAATCTGTCAGAAAGCTCCGAAATGGAAAGGACTCTAATGCAGGCTCACCGAGAAGTTCTGAAGAAAATCCAAACTTGAATGGAACCGACAGATATAGACCTGTAACCGAAAGATATAGACCTGGAACAGACAGAACTCAGAACTGCTATCGAACCAACAGAATGCAGAACTGATTAGCCAGCACCCAATTGCTGATGATCCTGGGTATTTATGCCAAGTGATAGATTAGGGGAACAGATTAAATGCAGGTGTAACTCCAATTAGCTCAGTGTGGAAAGTGTCTCAAGTGTCTGGTGGCATGGCAAGTGTGACAGACATGCTTTTATTGCCATTGTATTAATCTGGCTAGATCAATGGAATTTCTGCTCAACCAGGATATTGGTGGTAGACTAGGTGACGGTAAAACTATTGAATGCCAAAAGAAGGTGATTAGGTAGAATCATGCTTGCTTGGTATGGCACTTGCTTTACCGAAAACCAAAGAAATTGCAGAGAGTTGTGAATGCTGCCCCAATCCATCAGACATATGAGGCTCCCCCACCTGCTCCAAATGAGGCAAATTAGGCTCCAACGCCAATCCTCCCACCTTCCCAACCCACTGACTCCATTCACACTTCAATCTACCCCGGGAAGGCAGCCAACACTGTCAAGGGAAATTCACTCCCAGGTTATTGCCTCTTCTCCCCTCTCACTTCGGGCTGAATATACAAAAGGTTGAATACACATACCATCAGGTTCAGAAACTGCATTTTCCCTGGTGCTATTAGACTCTTGAATGGATCTCATATGCTAAGGACCTCTCATAAGCCAAATTACTTTGATCGGTTTACTAAATCTTGCAAATGTCACATTTCACCTTCTGATGGAAAGCAATAAGAAAACATGAATCACATAGATATATGAAAAATGCATTTGCGGGCATATTTGAAAATAATATGACAGAATGTAGCATCAGATATATTAACTATCTGCAAATGAGAAATCTGTTTTAAGTTTTTATTCTTTCACAGAACATAGCTAATAATGATTTGCCTTTTGACAAGATTTCTAATGGAAAAGTTATCTGCAGAGGATTAAAAAAAAAGCAATTTCTTATCTTAGTTTCATGAAGTTTGGTATCAGTCTCCAGCACACAATTGTAGCGAGTTATTTCAATGGCGAAGGAACTTTGAAGTTTGCTCTTGTCCCTTCTGCAGATAACAGCAGCTTCATCACTGAAATTCCAGGCGTCATAGCAGATTTCCGTTGAATTCATTCTGAACTCTTTAACAAGTGAAGTGGTCTGCACCTTTGTGCAGGAAGACCTTGACAAAATTCAAGTATGGTCACTGCACAGAAGAAGGCCATTCAGCCCTTCATATCCACACCTGTTCTCAACCAGAGAAACTCTCTAATACCACTCACTTTTCTCAGAGTTTTGGAAAAAAATCTCTAGCATCCTATTCCACATTGAAGGCCACAAAAGAAACCTACCTGGAACCCATCTTAGTAACATGGTGTCAAGACAACAACCTCACCCTAAAGGTCAGCAAGATGAAGGAGTAATTATCAACTTCAGAAAGCGAGGTGATGTACACATCCCAGTCAGCGTCAATGGTGCTGAAGTGTGGATGGTGGCACCATCAAGTTCCTAGCGATAAACATCACCAACAATTTGTTCTTTACTAACTACATTGATGTTACAACCGAGAAAGCAAACCAATGTCTCTACGTTTTCAGGAGACTAAATAAGTTTGGTACGTCTCCAATAACACTTCTGAACTTGTACTAGGTGCACCATAGAAACATCCGATCAGGATGCATCCCGGCTGGGTTTGGCAACAGCTTTGCGCAAGACCGCATGAAATTGCAGAGTTATGAATGCAGCCCAGTCCATTACACAAACTAACCTTATCTTCCATCAATTACATCTACACCACACTACGTTGGAAAATAAGCAAACATGATCAAGGACCATTTTAATCCTGTTAATTAATAATATTTATAATAATAATATTTATTTATATAGCACTTTTAAACAAAATCACTTTGAACCAAAGTGCTTTACAGATTGATTAAACTAATTGAATAGATTAAATGTCAATAAATCCATACAAAATAAAAAAGAAAAAGAAAAAAAAGACACAGAACAGTACACTAAAGAAATCAACAAGAAACGTCCCCCCACAGCAGAATTCACTGTGAGGGAAGGCACTAAAAATATCCAGTTCTCCCCCTCATAGTCCACCCGAGGTCGGGGTCTATATGTGGCCTCCTCAGCCAACCCGATGTTTTCAGGCCCTCTGCCGCGAAGCTGCATCATCGGCGTCGGGTGAACATTCTTCAGCGGCCTGGACTGAAGCGGCCGCTTCCTCCCCGAAGACTGCAATGTCCAAAGTTCTCAGGCCGCGCCGGCCGGACCTCCGACTCTGGCGATCTCGGATCCCAGGCCCCGCGGTGTTGTAAATCCAGTGCCGCCCGCCCGCGGCTGGACGCTCTGCAGCCGCAGCTCAACGATGTTGGTGTCCCCAGCATTTGCACCGCCGGCGAAGCTGCAGTCCTGGCAGGAAACGCCGCTCCAGCGCTGCTCCAGCTTGATGGTAGGCCGCACAGAGAGGACGAAGATGCGGTTCGGAAGAAAACCGCATCTCCGACTCGGTAGGACTGGGATTAAAACAGTTTCCCCCTTCCCCTCCCCCCACCCACCACATAAAAGAAGACCTCCAATAAACATTTTGTACGGACAGGACTAAAAATAAAAATAAAAAAGGGTGAAAGGACGGACTGCAGGAGGAGCAGCCATACACAACGGCGCATCACCCCTGCAGTCCGCCATCTTAGTATACAAAAGAGTCACCACTGCCTCTTCTCACTCTCCTGTTAGGAAGGAGATACAACAGTTTAAAAGCATATACCACCAGATCTAGGAACAGCTTCTTCCCTGATGTCATCAGACCACTGAACAGTCCTCCCATAAGCGTGGATAGTCTCAAGCTTGCAATCTACCTCATTGTGGCGCTTGCATTTATCTGCATTTTCTCTGCAACTGTAATGTGAAAATGTTGTAACACTATCCCTTGCATTCAGATATTCTTCTCTTTGCACTACCTATTATATTTGTGTATGACTTGATTGCATTGACATGTAATATGATTTTACAAATCTTTTCGTTGTATCTCTGTCCACGTGACAATAAAATAACCAATCCCAATACCATCTGTAGGCAATCTTTCCAGATTCCAACCACAACCTACATGAGCAAGACTTTCCCTACAACACTCTTATTCTAGTTTTCATTACTTGATCTCTAATCATCGACTCTGCCACTAAAGTGTAGAGCTTGCCATTATCCACCCGTTTAGTCCCTTCATTATTTTTCAAACTTTGATGAAATCTCCTCTCCACAGCTTCTCTTTTTGTAACGGCAACTTATTAACCTTATTACTATTCCAGTTTACGCTGAGATGAAAACTCCATTATACTGGCCCTACAGATCTTGCACTTTGCTTTCATTTCTAAGCATATCCCTTCCCGACATTGATGACCAAAAACACACCCAGTGTGCAATGTTCTTTGTATTATTTTATCAATTCCAGCTGAACAGATTCTGTCTTTGACTCCTCTGCCACTGTAATAGTCTCTTTAATCCACATTGCTATCCTTCCTCCTTTCTTCCCTCTGATAGTTTGACCATTGTCTCAGTGACACTGCTTAATTATTCAATGCTACCAGAACATTGATCAATGAAAAGTGGTTCATGTTCATTCAGTGTATGCAGCAGGTACCAGTCAAGTCAAGAGATGATACACAACCAGGTGGGATTTGAATAGGAGGGATGATGTCTGTGGAATTCTCTGCCTCAGATGGCGGTGGAGGCAGGTTCTCTGGATGCGTTCAAGAGAGAGCTAGATAGGGCTCTTAAAAATCGCAGAGTCAGGGGATGTGGGGAGAAGGCAGGAACGGGGTACTGATTGGGGATGATCAGCCATGATCACATTGAATGGCCGTGCTGGCTCGAAGGGCCGAATGGTCTACTCCTGCACCTATTGTCTATTGAAGCAAAAAGGCTTCAAGTTTACATTTAAAAGCTGAATAAATGATTAATAACACCGCAGATACATTATGGAGTGAAAAATATGTGAAAATATCCATGTTGGTGCCCAAAACAGACAGAAACTGTCAAAATCTGATATTGTTGATGTTCAAAGAAGACCGAAGTGCAAACATCACTGAAGTCAACATGCAGCAAGAAATTAGGAAGGCAAATCGTATAAAGACAAAATAGATTGCTCAGCCATGGCCTGCTGGATCTCCCAGGTTAACTATTTGAACCTCTCTTCCCATTCCCATGCTGACCTTTCTTCACTGGGCATCCTCCATTGCCAGAGTGCAAAGTAGGGGAACAGCACCTCATATTATGCCAGGGTAACTTATAACGCAATGGTATTAACATCGATTTCTCCAATTTTAAGTAACTAATCTACCAACAACCCCTCTCACCCTTTTTACCCTGTTCTCTTCCATGTACTCCACCTGGATAATCACCTCTTTATTCATTTCCCTGCCCTCCATCCCCTTCCTCCTGTTTTCTTTCCTCTGCCTTCACATTTAATGCCTCGTCTGTCCTTATTCCTTATATCACCACCTTTGGTCTTTTTATCTCTGGCTGTCCAATCATCAGCCAATCAAAATGCTCTCTCATCTGTATCTACCTATCACTTGCCAGGCTTTATTCTAGCCCCATATCTCTTCCAGATTTCTATCTCCTCTTACAATCAGCCTGAAGAAGGGTCTAGACCTGAAACATAATCTATCCATGTTCTCCAGAGATGCTGTCTAACTTGTTGAGTTACTCCAACAATTTGTGTCTTTCTTCATAAACCAGCACCTCTAGTTCCTTGTGTCTGATTCAAATGCTGGAATAGCTTGATCCATTGAGTTTTTCTGGCGTTCTGATTTTAGAGATAAAAGGTGTATTGGCCTTCATTAACACAAAAACGAGAGAATTTGAGAAAAGGTGTCTTCCTGCAATGATATAGGGCGTTGGTGAGATGGCACCTGGAGGATTATGCAGTTTTAATCATTACTTTAAAGAACTAGGGGCCACAATCTTGGAATAAAGGGGAATCCATTTAAGACTGAGGTGAAAAAAAACTTTTTCACCCAGAGTGTTTGTGAATTTATGGAATTCCCTGCCACTGAGGGCAGTGGAGGCCAAGTCACTGGATGAATTTAAGAGAGAGTTAGATAAAGCTCAAGGGGCTAATGGAATCAGGGGATATGGTGAGAAGGCAGGCACGGGTTATTGAGTGGGGACGATCAGCCATGATCACAATGAATGGCGGTGCTGGCTCGAAGGGCCGAATGGCCTCCTCCTGCACCTATTTTCTATGTTTCTATGAATAATGTACTTCTTGCAAAGTAGGACCTCGTCAAGTGATGAGGAAGATTGGTTCCAGGATTGAGTAGAACAGAATTGTACTCTTTCGGGTCTTGCAGAATGATAGATCTTATTGAGACTGGCAAAGTACTTTTAGTGCTTGGAAAGGCTGAATAGACAGAGGTTGTTTCTCTTATTGAGAAGTACTATTTTAGGATAAGTCTTGACCATTTAGAACTGAGAAGAGGATCATTTTCTTCATACAGAGGGTAGTGAATGTTTGGAATTCTCTACCCTGGGGGACTATGAAGGCTCAGTTACTGAGATCATTCAAAACAGAGATCAAAAACAAAGAATCAAGGGATATGGGGAGCTGGAAAATAACTTTCGGGTAGTTCAGTCTTAATCTTGATGACTGGTACAGATGCTGGACTGACTCAAAATCGTTACTTTATTCGAAGTGCTCTGACTATGGTAACACCTGACTGTGAGTTTGCACTGATAGCTGACAGAACACAAACAAAACACTGTAGCAATCATAATGAGATAGAATCTTTTGAGTTTGCCCTCAACTAGGTTTATAACCAAAAAGCATAAATGTAGTACAAAACTATTTCTTAGAAGAGCACTGCCACAATATCTGCCATTTAATTATATATTTGATAAATGAAGAGTCCATGTTGTATGCCTCTCCATAGTACTGGATCCTCTATCTCCACTTAGGGTTTCCTTTTCACTAGGAGATAAAATGTGTATATGCTCCTATTGAGGAACGCCTTTGAAAAGAAGTGAAGTGCAGGATATTGCTTGCTTACAATTCATGATTTTCCATTAGATTTGTTGGATGAAAAACTACTGGTTGCGCTCCCCCGATTTCTCAAACCCATTCTCCTGCCTTCTCACCGTAACCTTTGATGCCCTTACTAATCAAGAACCTATTAATCTCCACTTTAAAATTGCCTAATGACTTGGCCTCCACAGCCATCTGTGACAATGAATTCCACAGATTCACCACTCCCTGCTAAAGAAATTCCTCCTCATTCAATGTGATAATTGCTGCTCTTCCCCAAGCTACCTCTTTAAATGCCTTCTTGATATCCAAAGGTACATTGATATTCTTTCCCTCATAGGAATCCTGCAATTATCCATTTAATAATATTGGATTTTAATTATTTATCCCATTTCATTTATCTGGTATAGTTATCATGATGATTTTTACCATCAGTGGTGTGGGGATGGAGAGAATTGGACAAGGGGGAGATCAGTAAAAATTACATTTCATGGATCAATTTCTTTCAGAATGGAGAACTGACAAAAAACAGTTATGACTTTTGTTCCACAATTCAATGATTCCTTGGTCCACAGTGTTCAATTAAATATCACATTTCAAGCTGGTTCCATGAGGTATCCTCTTTATGAATTTTGTTATTACTCAAAAGATGCATTATCTTGGCATTTTTGCTCCATACTTCTCCTTTGCTGGCCGTGAATTTGACAGGTATTAAATGTACCTTTTTTGTTATCCTTTACGGGCTTCTGTAGATTGTTCATCTATCAAGATATGCACTAACTTTTTTTTTTCTGAGAGCTTTCCTTTTGTAAAAATCGGTCAAATCTGAAGAAAGATGAGGGAAATTGTAGCCTGCTACAGATTATTTCAACAGCAGACCTCAGCTTCTGAGCTATAACATACCTATAGGTTGTTCCTCTTATAGATTACTGCCAATTAGAGACACGAGACAAGGTAAAATACACTTGCTACACCTAGTGCCCAGCGTTGAGAAAAAGTTGATGAATGGGACTTGCGTTGAACCTCTGGCCAAGTTTCCCCAAATTCCACCTAAAACAGGTCACCAATGAATACCATCAATCTGTTTTCTGAAACCTCTGGCCAACTTTCCCCAAATTCCACCTAAAACAGGTCACCAATGAATACCATCAATCTGTTACATTAAAAGAACTCAAGAAAGGTGTCCTTATAGTAGATTCTGCATAGACATTACTTGAGGTTCTGCAATGAAAATGTACTTCACCTGACCTTCGTCTTTCTCTACATTACTTCAAACTGATTTCCTTTTGGGGTGGGGGCGCTGTCCTGTGCAGCAGCTGTCTGGTTTTTTTTCACTTATTTTTTTTATTTTTGTATGTTAAAAGTGTGTTAGTTGGGGGTATACTCTTTTTATGTGTGTGGGGGGGGGGGGGGGGGGGGGGGGGGAGGAGGGAAAACTGCTTTTCAAGTCCTACCTGGTCGGAGATGCTGCCTTCCTCCGGGCAGCATCTTCGACCTGTCCTCGCGGCCTACCAGCGGGGCCTGGAGTGGCGTTTCCTGAGGGGGACCTGGCCAGAACTTTGGCTTCAGCGGCGGCACAGCGCTGGTGCGCTATCGCGAAGCGGGCGATGCTTTGCCTGGGTCGCCGTGCTGGAACTGTCGACTTAACATCGTGGAGCTGCGGGTCTGTGGAGCGGCCAGCTGTGGGCGGCAGTGCTGAACTTTAAATCGGGAAACTGGGATCTCGCGCCGAGATCGCCAGTGGTGGAGCTCCATCCAGCTTGGGAGCCGCCGTCTCCGGTAAGGAAGCGGCCATTCCAGGCACCCCAAGCCGCTGAGAGGGTTCTCCCGACAACGGCAAGAGGGCCTGAAACATTGGGCCGCCGTAGCAGTGACTGTGGAGGCCTCAATAGGCCCGACCATGGGTGGACAAGTGGATGGGGACTGGACTTGAAAGGGCAACCCACATGTTGCTCTGTAAAAGAATGTAAAATGATTCTCCCCTCTTATTTTGCCAATTACGGCAAGTCTGTGTTATTCTATTAAGAAGCATTCAACCACTGCAGGCAATTTCTCTTTGGTTACTTTTTCACAATGTTTCATGGATCATTTCTGATAAATTACATCTTAACTTTTTCTATTTTCAGTAAGAAACCCCCAGTTTCGATTGTCAGTCCTCTTAATTGAACAGTACCTTTACATCACTCGATAAATCACTTTTGGACCACCACTATGGCATTGGCATCCATCCTAAAGCATGGTGTCTTGAACTGGAACCCAAACAATTATTTATATATACTTAAAATAAATTCCTAGCTTGTTATCAATGGGATCGCTACTTCAGAAAGTCAAAATTATGAATAACAATGAATAGATGCCTTGTCCGAATTCATGAGAGAAATGCATAAAACGGAGAGGATGTGGAATATGATAACCAGCAACTTGTCAAGAAAAAAATCTCAACCTTGGGCTCTGAGTTTTTAATAAATAGAGTTGATAGAATCATATAAGATAGAAACAGGCTTTCCACTCCAACGTGGAGCGGCACAGTGGCACTCAGGTGAGTTTCTGCCTAACAGTGCCATAGACCCGGTTTCGATCCTGACTACATGTGCTGTGTGTACAGAGTTTCTACGTTCGCCCCCTGATCGGCGTCTGTTTGCTCCAGATGCTCGAGTTTCCTCTCACACTAAAGACGCACAGGTTTATGGGCTAATTGGCTTGGTAAAATTGTAAATTGTTCCTGGTGTGTATGATGGTGCTAATGTGCAGAGATCATTGGTCAGCACGGCACGGTCGTCTGAAGGGCCTGTTTCTGCGCTGTACCTCTAAACTAAACTAAATTAAAAGTAGGCATGTTACAAAACTTACCTTCAGCGGCGCTGCAGTTGTGCCACTGGCCGTGTGCGTGACTTTGGCGCCTTTGAGAGGGGGGCGGGATTAAAATGCCGTTTTCTCCTGCCTGTCGGAGTCGATCTTTCTCAGCCTGTTCAGCTGCTGCAGAAAAATCGCTCCGACATCCGTTCTCTGAGGTTTTTTTAAAACATTGCTGGACAATTTCATCGCAGGAGTAAAATAAAAGTCGACTTCTAACGCCGTCAATGCCGTCAACGCCGACAATGGGACGGATCTCCCGTACGGGACAAATAAAGGTGAGCCGTTTATTTTACATATAAACTTGCTTCTTATGATTACTTTAATCCAAATTTTACATTGCGAAAAGGTGATTTAGGCCCCATATGAACCGGCAGTGTTTTTCCTGCCGATATGAGGTTTAAATTCACCGCAAACCTCAACGTTCCAAATGATCGCGTTCACAAGATGATTTAAATGGCCATTAATTTACGGGAATTAAACACTAAATTCCTTCCATTTGGCCTATAAATTCATGACAATGAGATTTAAAAATAATGTTTTATTGTGAATTCTTGTGTGAATATTATTTGGACACTTAGGCTATTTAAAAATGTTAATCTTTTCTTAAGAAATGGATGGATGTTTAGATCTAGTAATTTAATTTTGTAATTAGCTACAATTAGGTAACTAACTAATTATATGCTTTAATTTCAGGTCATCCAAGTAAGATTGTTTCATATTTGTTTCAGAATGCTTCAATCTATAATAACTGAAAATTTCTTTCAGTTCTCATAATTTTTAAGAAAGTTATAGGCTTTTGATTGTCCTCGATCACAGCTTTTGTGTTAAGTCAATGGAAAAGCAATAGGGAACAAGATGCAAATTTCCGAGTATGGAAATGGCCATATATTTTTTAATACTGAAGATATGAAAGTGAATTAGGTGTCAAATTCAACTTCTTTTTATGCTTTATCTGATGGGATAAATTACAGACTTGATTTTTTAAATCTCAAAATTTTGTAACATTGCTACTAAATGTCCATGCCAACATGTCTAATTCATGCCAAGCACCCATTTAGGCTAATCCTACAGTAATCCCACTATATTCTCCCCATTCTACCACTTACTTATCAGGAGCAGTGGCCAATTAGCATACTGACTAACACGCCTTTGTGATATGGGAGGAAACTGGTGCATCTTGAGAAAATCCAGAAGATCACAAGGAAATTGTGAAACCCAACACAGACAGCAGCAGAGGTCCTAATAGAACCCAGAGTGCTGGAACTGAGATAGAAACATAGAAACATAGAAAATAGAAAATAGGTGCAGGAGTAGGCAATTCGGCCCTTCGAGCCTGCACCGCCATTCAATATGATCATGGCTGATCATCCAACTCAGTATCCTGTACTTGCCTTCTCTCCATACCCCCTGATCCCTTTAGCCACAAGGGCCACATCTAACTCCCTCTTAAATATAGCCAATGAACTGGCCTCAACTACCTTCTGCGGGAGAAAATTCCAGAGATTCACCACTCTCTGTGTGAAAAAAGTTTTCCTCATCTCGGTCCTAAAAGATTCCCCCTTTATCCTTAAACTGTGACCCCTTGTTCTGGACTTCCCCAACATCGGGAACAATCTTCCTGCATTTAGCCTGTCCAACCCCTTAAGAATTTTGTAAGTTTCTATAAGATCCCCCTCAATCTTCTAAATTCTAGCGAGTACAAACCGAGTCTATCCAGTCTTTCTTCATATGAAAGTCCTGACATCCCAGGAATCAGTCTGGTGAACCTTCTCTGTACTCCCTCTATGTCAAGAATGTCTTTCCTCAGATTAGGAGACCAAAACTGTACGCAATACTCCAGGTGTGGTCTCACCAAGACCCTGTACAACTGCAGTAGAACCTCCCTGCTCCTATACTCAAATCCTTTTGCTATGAATGCTAACATACCATTCACCCTCTTCACTGCCTACTGCACCTGCATGCTTACTTTTAATGACTGGTGTACCATGACACCCAGGTCTCGTTGCATCTCCCCCTTTCCTAATCGGCCACCATTCAGGTAATAATCTACTTTCATTTTTTTGCCACCAAAGTGGATAACCTCACATTTATCCACATTATACTGCATCTGCCATGGATTTGCCCACTCACCCAGCCTATCCAAGTCACCTTGCAGCCTCCGAGCATCCTCCTCACAGCTAACACTGCCCACCAGCTTCGTGTCATTCGCAAACTTGGAGATGTTGCATTCAATTCCCTCGTCCAAATCATTAATATATATTGTAAATAGCTGGGGTCCCAGAACTGGGCCTTGCGGTACCCCACTAGTCACTGCCTGCCATTGTGAAAAGGACCCGTTTACTCCTACTCTTTGCTTCCTGTCTGCCAGCCAATTCTCTATCCACATCAATACTGAACCCCCAATACCGTGTGCTTTAAGTTTGTATACTAATCTCTTATGTGTGACCTTGTTGAAAGCCTTCTGAAAGTCCAGATATAACACATCCACTGATTCTCCCTTATCCACTCTACTAGTTACATCCTCGAAAAATTCTATAAGATTCGTCAGACATGATTTACCCTTCATAAATCCATGCTGACTTTGTCCAATAATTTCACCACTTTCCAAATGTGCTGCTATCCCATCTTTAATAACTGATTCTAGCAGTTTCCCCACTACCGACGTTAGACTAACTGGTCTGTAATTCCCCGTTTTCTCTCTCCCTCCCTTTTTAAAAAGTGGTGTTACATTAGCTACCCTCCAATCCTCAGGAACTACTCCAGAATCTAAAGAGTTTTGAAAAAATATCACTAATGCATCCGCTATTTCTGGGGCTACTTCCTTAAGTACTCTGGGATGCAGCTTATCTGATCCTGGGGATTTACCAGCCTTTAATCCATTCAATTTACCTAACACCACTTCCCGGCTAACCTGGATTTCACTCAGTTCCTCCATCTCATTTGACCCCCGGTCCCCTGCTATTTCCGGCAGATTATTTATGTCTTCCTTAGTGAAGACAGAACCAAAGTAGTTATTCAATTGGTCTGCCATGTCCTTGTCCCCCATGATCAATTCACCCGTTTCTGACTGCAAGGGACCTACATTTGTTTTAACTAATCTTTTTCTCTTCACATATCTACAAAAGCTTTTGCAGTCAATTTTTATGTTCCCTACCAGTTTTCTTTCATAATCTATTTTCCCTTTCCTAATTAAGCCCTTTGTCCTCCTCTGCTGGTCTCTGAATTTCTCCCAGTCCTCTGGTAGGCTGCTTTTTCTGGCTAATTTGTACGCTTCATCTTTTGTTTTGATACTATCCCTGATTTCCCTTGTTATCCACGGATGCACTACCTTCCCTGATTTATTTTTTTGCCAAACTGGGATGAACAATTGTTGTAGTTCATCCATGCAGTCTTTAAATATCTTCCATTGCATATCCACTGTCCACCCATTAAGAATCAATCGCCAGTCTATCTTGGCCAATTCACGTCTCATACCCTCAAAGTTACCTTTCTTTAAGTTCAGAACCCTTGTTTCTGAATTAACGATGTCACACTCCATCCTAATGAAGAACTCAACCATATTATGGTCACTCTTGCCCAAGGGGCCACGCACAACAAGATTGCTAACTAACCCTTCCTCATTACTCAATACCCAGTCTAGAATAGCCTGCTCTCTTGTTGGTTCCTCTACATGTTGGTTTAGAAAACTATCTTGCATACATTCCAAGAATTCCTCTTCCTCAGTACCCTTGCCAATTTGATTCACCCAATCTATATGTACATTGAAGTCACCCATTATAACTGTTTTACCTTTGTTGCACGCATTTCTAATTTCCTGTTTGATGCCACCCCCAACTCCACTACTACTGTTAGGTGGCCTGTGCACAACTCCCACTAGCGTTTTCTGCCCCTTAGTGTTTCGCAGCTCTACCCATATCGATTCCACATCCTCAAAGCTAATGTCCTTCCCTTCTATTGTGTTAATCTGCTCTCTAACCAGCAACGCTACCCCACCTCCTTTCCCTTTCTGTCTATTCCTCCTGAATATTGAATATCCCTGGATATTCAGCTCCCAGCCTTGGTCACCCTGGAGCAATGTCTCCGTGATCCCAACTATATCATAGTCATTAATAGCTATCTGCACATTCAACTCATCCACCTTATTACGAATGCCCCTTGAATTGAGACACAAATCCTTCAGGCTTGTTTTTACAACACACTTACCCCTTATAGTATTATGCTGAAAAGTGGCCCTTTTTGATTTTTGCCCTGGATTTGCCAGCGTGCCACTTTTACTTTTCACCTTGTTACCTATTGCTTCAACCCTCATTTTACACCCCTCTGTCTCTACGCTCACACATTTAAGAAACCCTTTCCCTTTAACTCCATCCACCATTATCCCATTCGACACCCCACCCCCCTTCTGCAGATACAGATGATCTAATTGCCCTGCTATCTGTAGCATGATATATAAGGCTAAAATGAAGAGGAGATGTGGAATATGATAACCCATGACAAGCCAACTAAAAAGTCCTTAACTTTTAACAAGACATTTTTTAATAAATTGGATTACCTAACTGCATGTTGTCACTTTTCACCAAATTCCTATCCCACAAGCGTTTGAAATGTGGTTTCCGGCACATGGACAGAAATGTTCCGTTGCTGTGGCACTGTGGACCAAATAGTGGTAAACAGCTCTTAAACCCTGCAGGAACACAAGTTGCTGAAAAAACACATTTCAGCACTAAATCCAGAAGGGCACAAACAAATCATTAATTGTTGTTAGTGCTGGCAAGTGTTGACAAATTGAACAGACATCGACAAAAAAGGATAACGACAGAGGTTGAATTAAAAATGAATTACCATAAAATGAGGTGAAGAATAAAATGACAGATGGATCCAGGGATTGTAGCAGATTTTGTTGGAACAAAACTACTAAGTTAAGCAATGGAAATAATAATAATTAGTTTAACATTATCTATTGTTTCAAGGTGCACTACGTCTCACGAGAAACTAAGATGTTATCTGAGAAATCTATCAATGACATTCTGGTAAGCAGGATTGATGACATGGTGAAAAGGAGGTGATTAGATATTCTGGAAAACAGTGTTAATCTGTTGATGTACATATTTTATTGAGGATCAGTCAGTCCTCCTTTGTTCATCCATGGAATGCTCGTTGGGATGCTCGAAACTCCGACTTCGCGATGGACGGACATTCCGCGGCTTGGAGGTCCCGAATCGTCCGCTTCCTACCGGAGACCGGGGCTTCATGATGTTATATGCCACAGGCCGGCGGTCAGAGCTCTTCTCCGGCGATCCCCGGCAAGGGATCCCAGACTCCGCGATGAAAAGTCCACTCCGCGCCTGCAGCTAGAATCTCCGCAGACTGCGGCTTCAGGATGTTATAGCCTGCGGGCCAGCAATAGGAGCACTTCCGACGGTCTCCGGCAAGGGATCGCCAAGCTCCGTGATGGAAAGTCCGTGCTGCACCCTCTGCTGAAGCTCTGGGCCCGGGAAAAGCCGCACCAATCCAAGTTGTTAGGCCGCGAGGGAGGGCGAAAATGCGCCTAGGAGAAAAGTCGCATTCCACCGAGGTAAGTGACTGAAAAACAATTTCCCCCTTCCCAGCCACCACCACCTCCCCTCCACCCCCTCCCTTCCCACACACACACTAAAACACATTAAAACACATTTTTAGACATACTGAAAACAAAAATAATGTCGAAAGGCCGAACAGCTGCTGGCGAGGCTGCCAACTCGTGGCGCCACAAGTCACACCTACTTCTCACTATCCCTAATTTTGGTCTCTTGCCATAACGAACATCAGAACGTGCGATATGATTTGATAAATTTAGCTAGAAAAATCTAATGATAGACTATTAAATGCTTTCAGGAAACCTATTCAAATAAGACCCACAGATAAACCATGTCACTTGATAATAGATTCAACTATTAACCATGAACTGGATAATAGATTCAACTATTACCTCTACCCTCTTTAGACCTTTTTATTTCCAACTGCTGGCGTGACATCAGCCGTCTCAACTTTACCACACGCCTTACCTACTCTAAACTCTCCCAATTCCTTCGTCTACGCCGCATCTGCGCCCAGGATGAGGTTTTCCATACTAGGTCATCGGAGATATCCTCATTCTTTAGGGAACGGGTGTCTCCCTCTTCCATTGTAGATGAGGCTCTCACTAGGGTCTCCCTGAAATCCAGCAACTCCGCTCGCTCCCCCTCCTCCCATTTGTAACAAGTCCCCCTTGTCCTCACCTTCTACCCCGTCAGCAGATAATCCTCCGACATTTTCTGACCCCTTTCTGCTTTCCACAGAAACAATTCCCTGTTCAAACTCTTCCCTTCCCACCCAAATAACCCCCTCCCAAGGTACTTTCCCCTGCATGAGATGCAACACCTGTCCCTTTACCTCTACCCTATATTCTGTCCAAGGACCCCGACATTCTTTTCAGGTGAGGCAAAGGTTCACTTGCACCTGCTCCAACCTCATCTACAGTACAGTGCAGTGCCCTCCATAATATTTGGGACAAAGACCCATCACTTATTTATTTGCATCTGTACTCCACAATTTGAGATTTGTAATAGAAAAAAGCACATGTGGTTAAAGTGCACATTGTCTGATTTTAATAAAGGCCATTTTTATGCATTTGGTTTCACCTTGTAGAAATTACAGCAGTGTTTTATTGCATAGTCTTGCATGCAATGACTGCTTAAAGTCTGCGATTCATGGACGTTACCAGTTGATGGGTGTCTTCTCTGATGATGCTCTGCCAGACCTTTAGCTTATGCTTGTTTTGGGGGCTAGTCCCCTTCAGTTTTCTTTTCAGCATATAAAAGGCATCCTCAATTGGGTTCAGGTGAGATGATTGACTTGACCACTCAAGAATTGATCATTTTTTAGCTTTGAAAGACGCCTTTGTTGCTTTCGCACTATGTTTGGGATCATTGTCTTGCTGTAGAATGAACCGCCGGCCAATCAATTTTGAGGCATTTGTTTGAACTTGAGCAGATAGGATGTGTCTATACACTTCATAATTCATTATGCTACTACCATCAGCAGTTATATCATCAATGAAGGTAAGTGACCCAGTACCTTCAGCGGCCATACATGTCCAGGCCATAACACCCCCACTACTGTTTCACAGATGAGGTGGTATGCTTTGGATCTTGGGTAGTTCCTTCTCTCCTCCATATTTTGTTCTTGCCATCACTCTGATAAGTTAAACTTTGTCTCATCTATTCACTAGACCTTTTTGCAGAACTGTAGTTGCTCATTTAAGTACTTCTTAGCAAAATGTAACCCGGCCACACTATTTTTGCAGCTAATCAGCTGTATTTCTGTTCATAAAGTTTTCTGCGGACAGTGGTCATTGACAAATCTACACCTGACTCCTGAAGAGTGTTCCTCATCTGTCTGACAGGTGTTTGGGTTGTTTTCTTTATTATAGAGAGAATTCTTCTGTCATCAGCTGTGGAGGTCTTCCTTGACCTGCCAGCCCTTTTGCGATCTGTAAGCTTGCCTGTGCTCTCTTTGTTCTTAATGATGTTCCAAACAGTTGATTTTTGTAAGCCTTGGTTTGGCTGATGTCTCTAATAGTTTTATTCGTGTTTCTCAGTCTCATAATGTCTTCTTTGACTTTCATTGGCACAACTTTGATCCTATGTATAACACGCTGTAATTTCTACATGGTGAAACCAAAATGTATAAAAATACCTTTTAATAAAATCTGACAATGTGCACTTTTACCACATGTGATTTTTCCTATTACAAATCTCAAATTGTGGAATACAGGGGCAAATAAATAAATGATGGATCTTTGTCCGAAAGATTATGGAGGGCCCTGTATGAAACATCCAGCCTGGCAAACTTGACATGAGTTGTGATGTGGTGTATCACCTTTAAATTGATTCTTTAACAGGGAGTTCACATGAAGCAATTGGAGAAAGCCACCAAATATCATGAAATAGATAGCACCAAGAACCAGAAGATCCGGAAACAAATAACTCTGCCATGTCAACAGCATTGCTCAATTGTACCTGTGTGTTTAACAAAATATTACATATTTCAAATTGTGGAGTACAGAGGAAAAAAACTAAATGATGAATCTCTGTTCCAAACATTATGGGCACTGTATATCCATCTGTATAGTTTTATGAACTGTTGTCTACCATATATCTCCATCCTTTACTGTCATTTTCATTTGCTCATTTCTCATATATATGTGTAATGATTTAAAGTTGGTGAAAGAACTGCAGGCGCAGGGAAATATGAAGAAATTAAATTGAGTAAATTGTGAAGTAGGAAGCAATATTCTTAATTAAATTCAGTTTTCCGTGAGAAATAATTCTGAAAATCTGAAGTGATGGCAAATAAACAAAGGTAATCAACATGAACTGAGATTATATGCACATTCTGGGCAAATTTTAATTCTGCACAATGGATGTATGAGAGCACAAAAAATAATTAGATGTGCTTCAAAACGTGACATCCATATTTAATTTGTACGTGTCAGACTGAGAAAGAAACTCTCACAGTTTACTGTGGTTTCCATATATGTATGGCATTCATTCATCAAAGTGGGTGCAATAGTTCCTGATATTGACTACATACATATACGGAATTTTTCCCCAGGTTTCTTAGAGATCACTAGTAAAACCAAGGCAAGAGCATAATGATGTTGCCAAAGGTTATGAGTCAACTCCAAGGGTTTTGGCCCGAAACGTTGCCTATTTCCTTTGCTCCATAGATGCTGCTGCACCCGCTGAGTTTCTCCAGCATTTTTGTGTACCTAACTTTCTTCACAGTGGTTATGTTCAGAGGTGCTTAAAATATATTTAAAAATTCATGTTGGACAGAGCTAAATTTATAATCTTGAAGTTTAATTTGCAAGCTTTATGGGTCAGAATATGTGCTGTATTTGCAGATTTTTACGGCGGCACCACTATCATCTAGATTCTGATACAGTGGTTCCAAGAAGATTACCACGATAGGTATCATTGTACATATTCACCATACCTACTTACTGTAACCAAATAGAAAATCTAGTAATAAAATGGACTTGAAATTTATGAAATGCTGGAGTAACTCAGCTGCATCCCTGGAGAATGTTTTGGGTTGGGACTCTTCTTTAGACGACCACGTTAGGTTGCTGGGGGGGCTGTAAAGCTTCCATTTGCCTCCTTAAATTGCTTGTTGTTTTTGAACGTGCGATTAGTTGTTATTATTAGGATTAGGAGGAGGGGGAAGAGAAGGAAATAATAATGGAGGTTTTCTCCCCCTTCTTCCCTCTCCCCCTACTATCAAGTAAACTTGTGCAGGAAAACAAGCAATTTATTGCAAGACAATTTGAGTACAGTCATAAAGGGCCTGTCCCACCAGCATGCGACTGCAAGCGGCTAGCGCGACCTAACGTGGTCGCTTGAGCCGTACAGCCTCGCGGGGCCGTTCCCACTTCGATCGCCAGAGCCGTATGGAGTTGTGCAGGGCTGGTCCCGACATCGCACGGGGCTCCAAAAAATTGACACTGTCCAAAAATTCTGTGTGACAACAGCCTGTCGGCCTGCAGCCGTGTTGAGGCTGCACGCAGCGCCTCAATGGGCGTACGCCTAGCGCATGGCACCGCCCGGCGTGCCGTTGCGTGATGACATAACCGCCTGGCGCCGTGCGACGTCCAAATTCAGTCGGCCCGCCTCCTGCCCAGCTGATTGGTGAGTATGATGTCGGGACCAGAACCGCACAACTCCAGACGGCTCCGCGGTTGGAAGTGTGCCCGGCCCCGCGAGGCCATACGGCTCAAGCCACCACGTTTGGTCGTGCTAGACGCATGCAATCGCATGCTGGTGGGACAGGCCCTTACGGATGTCTTCCTGCAATTATATGAGGCTATTCTGCATGTAGGATTCTATGGAGTAATGAGCTCCTTACCTGGAAAGTGACAGATCGCCAGACTGATTCCTCAGATGGTTTGTGAACCATGTGAAGAGACATTGTATTCCTAACATTAAAAAAATTAGATATTACCAAATTGAAACTCAAATTATTTCAGGTCTTACAGCACTAATAAATGATTAAGAGCAAAATATTAAAAAAATTTAAAAAAAAATTAAAATCAATATCTTTTTCTCTCAATTGCCCTTCAATTAAATGGGGGTTCCAATGGCGTGCCAGGCCAGGTCACCCAGAGTAAGGGAAAGTTACTTGCTCAAGAGGAGCATGGGATCGGTGCAATTAAGTCTATTATTTAACACAAAGAAGTGATTAAAGGACTGGCGGCATCTCTGCAAACGAATGGGCAACGTTTCGGGTCGAGACCATTCTTCAGACTATCAGGGTGTGAGCGGTACACAGATAAAATGTAGTTGGAGATGGGTAAGACTGGTGGGAGAACTGGGAAAGTGGAGGGATGGAGAAAGAGGGAAAGCAAGGGCTACTTGAATTTAGAGAAGTCAATGTTTATACCACTGGGGTGTAAGCTACACAAGCAAAATATAAAGTGTTGTTCCTCCAATTTGCACCGGGCCTCACTGTGACAATGGAAGAGGCCCGGGACAGCAAATTGGGAATGGGAGGGGGAGTTGAAGTACTGAGCAACTGAGAGATCAGGTAGGTTTAGGCAGACTGGGCAGAAGTGTTCAGCAAAACGATTGCTGAGTTCGAGCTTGGTCTTGCCGATATACAGGAGTGACACCTGGAACAGCAGATGTAGTAGATGAGGTTGGAGGAGGTGCAAGTGAACCTCTGCCTCTGTTGGGGCCCTTGTCGAGGGGGAAGGTAAAGGGACAGGTGTTGCATCTCCTGCGGTTGCAGGGGAAAGTATCTGGGGAGAGGATTGTTTGGGTGGGAAGGGATGAGTTGACCAGGAAATGGTCTCTGCCAAAACTAGAAAGGGGTCAGAAAATGTCAGTGGATTATGTGCTGTATGTGTCATCTGATAGAGTGGAAGGTGAGGACAAGGGGAACTCTGTCCTTGTTACGATTTGGGAGAGGGGGAGTAAGAGGATATCAGGAAAATCCTAGTGAAAGCGTCATCTACAATGGAAGAGGGGAATCCCCGTTCCCTAAAGAATGAGGACATCTCGGAGGACCTGGTATGGAAAACTTCATCCTGAGCGCAGAGGCAGCATAGACAGAGGAATTGGGAGTAGGGGATATAGTCTTTACAGGAAGCAGGGTGGGAAGAAGTGTAGTCTAGATAGCTATGGGAGTCAGTTGGGTCGTAATAGATGTCAGTCGATAGTATAAGGTTGGAGGCTATGGAAGGCAGACAGCCAGAAGTGATGAATTCAGTAATGGTGTGTAATATTAAGGCCTAGTGCTTGTCTGTGGGATCATGGTCGAAGGATAAGTAGGAGGAGGTGTCTGAGAGTTGTTGTCTGGCCCCAGCCTGGTAGATATCAGCACGCCAGACTACCAGGGCACCTCCCTTGTCGCCTTTGATTATGAAGTTGGGGTTGCTGCTGAGTGAGGGGAGGGCTGTACGTTCGGGGGGGAGAAGTTAGAGTAGGTAAGGTGTATGGAAATGTTGAGACGGTTAACTGTTCTAACTCAAAGAGTTTGTGGTTAGCTACTTTTAACCATTTGTGAACAATTCTATTTCAAGGGGTGGGCAAACATTATCCCTTTCTCTTGTCTGTTTCACTTCATGGAAGGTGCATTCATTTTGTTTCTCCTGAGGATAACTGAGAACCAAGATGCAAACTTGCTTGCAGAGTTTTACTAAAATGCCATCCATTTGAACTGTAAAAATGATGCAGCCTCAACATTCTTCTGCTGTAAGATTTCCTTCCTGATTACAATATCTTGATCATATTCATTGTATTGTACATTCGATATTTTCCCACAATGAATATCTCAACCCTTTTAATTACATCTCAACCAATTGATCCATAACCTAATTTTCAATCCATCAATGATGTTTTGTTTAGTTTAGAGATACAGAGAAACTAGCCTTTTAGCCCACCGAATCTGCACCGACCAGTGTTCCCCACACATAAACACTACCCTACACACACCGGGGACAATTTACAATTATACCAAGCCAATTATCCTACAAATAATTTTACATTAAAGTGATATAGTGCCACAGATCCATAAGTGGATCTGTGACATGAAGATAGGCAGTGTTGAATGCAGTGAAACCAGAAGCATAAAATCACTTAGATAAAGTAAATGGGGAAATATATGACAAATAGAGAAGTCCTTCACAAATGTTGAAAACTTAGAATCGTAGATATAAAGAGTCCTAAGGATCATTTCATAAATTGTTAAAATGTCATGAAAACGTACAGCAAATATTCAAAAAGATTGATGGAATGCAGGCTTTTATGATTAGAAAATAGAAAGGCAAGGACATTACATAAAATATATAGGCATATGATTTAGAAGCACATTCCCACATTCTTCTGTGCTTCAATTTAGAAGCACATTCCCACATTCTTCTGTGCTTCAACATAATCTCTTTCTCTTTCATACTGTCATCCAAGGAATAATCTAGTCAATCTCTGCAGCACTCCATGGCAAAAACATCCAATCTGCTTTCCCTTTACTGGAAAAACGAGCTGGCTCTTCATTCTACCTGTGTATATTTGTATTATTTTTACACACATATTGTTCCCTGCGATAATAACGAATAGCCAGTTTAAACAGCTATTTGATTCATCTGATTAAAATGACTGCAAGGATATAAATATGGATGCTTTGGAATTTCCTCCAGTTATGTGAATCCCAATGTATCATAGACAGCCAGAGCCTACATCTGCTTATTGTGAAGCCAGTACTACATAAGGGCAGTATCTATTATTTTTTTTGTCCATTTCCATTGTATTCAAACATTTGCTTTGGTGCTTGCACCTAGATAACAGATGATCAGACTGTTGAAAACCTGGATGATTGCCCAGGATTGGTGATCGATTCATTGTATTTTTTAATATATACCAATTAGCTAGACAAAAGGCCTCCTTTTAATGTATACGTCTAATTGGTGATAGATGAAGCAGAATTTGTGCTTTGCTCCACCTATTAACACTGTAACCATAGCTGGACCTTAAGGGCCTATCCCACTTTCCCGAATTATTCACAAATTCTCCTGAATTATTCACGAATTCTCCCGAGTTTTCAAACTCGCAGAATGTTCCTGAAGAGGTGAACAAGTGTAATAATTCGTAACGAGTCCATAGGAGGCCATAGGAGTCCGTGGATATATCGTAGTGGCTCGTTATGCCAGCCGTTGGTACTCGGAGCTATTTTTTTACTCGTGGACATATTTCATCAGGCTGGAAAAAATGTCTCGACTTACCTGATCCCCCGAGTACCTACGAAACATCATAGTAGGCAGCTGCAGCTGCAGCTGCCTATAGAGGAGAAACAAGAAAGCCTTTTTATCCCTAAAATTTAGTAAGTACTGTTGGGAGTCAATATCATATTATTCATTCAAATTATTTTAGAAGTGTTAACATTTATGGTTTCTTCTGAGCCGGGGCCTCTGAAAATCAGTGATACACTGGTATCCGGATCATGGAGTTTTGGTCCATATTGTCCCTGAATATTATACAAATCAGGATTCATAAAATCGGTCCATTATTCTTTTCACAATGATATAACTGATCGGCACTTGCAAATTAACTCCCTGTATTATCTTCAGATTCTGCACTCACTCTAATTCTACAGACGATCGTACCACACAAATTATGTGTTTAATATCTGATGCCACCCATAACTATAAAATCAGTGGGAATAATCTCAGTGTGAGCATAATAACTTATTCCCCAACAGGTGCACTGAAGAGCTGTAATTACAGCAGAAAATACATTCTGTAGAATCACCTTCTCGTGATTGGTTTGAGAGAAGCATTAATGCAGCCCTAGAATTATTCTGCTTGTTCACCTCTTCATGAAATAATCAGAAATAAAATACAGAAATAAAAATAATCCATACAGTCAAAAATGTCACATTTTGCTAATTTCATCAAAACATCATATAGTGCCCTTGTGAAAACATTACGGAAATAGATTATCACCTGATTGGGTACAGAAATGCAGTGGCATGGCATGTTGTTAACTCTTGGAAATTTCAGACAGGACCAAACGATCCCTCATTGGAAGTTGGATGAATTGTCTGTAGAGGTCTACTCATTTATCAGATTTACACCCTTGCCTCATTGACTTGAGTATCAAAATAATAACATTAGGTTTTCAAGGTTTCCTATAAAGGCTGGAAACTCCACAGTAGTCCATCATCTTCTACTTACAGATGTCTGAGTGGAGTATAGTGGCAAAACTGGCCCCAGAATGTAATACAAGATACAAGATACAAGATACATTTAATTGTCATTTGGACCCCTTGAGGTCCAAACGAAATGCCGTTTCTGCAGCCATACATTACAAACAAATAGACCCAAGACACAACATAATTTACATAAACATCCATCACATTGCTGTGATGGAAGGCCAAATAACCTTATCTCTCCACTGCACTCTCCCCCCTCCTGATGTCAGAGTCAAAGTCAAAGCCCCCGGCTGGCGATGGCGATTGTCCCGCGGCCATTAAAGCCACGCCGGGTGGTGCGAGGTCGCACACCGGGTCTTGGTGTTAGAGCCCCCGGTGTGCGCTCGCAGAGTCCCGTGGCCATTCCAAGCCGCACGGGGCGGTGATCTCAGGCCCCGCTCCAGGAGCTCTTCGACCCCGCAACTCGGGCGGGAGAAGTCGCCGTTGCGAGAGCCCTGAAAAGCGGTTTCCCTCCAGGGACCCGCGGGCTCCCGGTGCCGCCGTCCGCAGACCCGCAGTTGCAGCCTCCGACTCTCCGGTTGGGCCGCAGCAGCAGCAGCAGCAGCGCTCCTCCACCGCTCCACCCGCTCCGGACTCGGCCAGCTCCGCGACGGTGACGGTGAGTCGTCGGCTCCAGAGTCCCCGGTCTCTTCCTGTTGGAGGCCGCTCCTCATTGCAGCCCCAACGATAACGGAGACCCGACGAGTAAAGGTCGGGTCTCCCGTGCAGGGAGAGATTTAAAAGTGTCCCCCTCCCTCTCACCCCACCACCACCCCACCACACACACACACCCCAACAAAAAATAACAAAAACTACATAAAAACATAGACAGAAAATAATAAAACGCGGACGGGCTGCAGAGGCCGCTGCTGACGAGAGTCGCGCCGCCCACCGACGGTGTCTGATGTCTGATAATATATTAAAATTCACTATTTTAATCCAGTTGGCTCATGGCTGAAATGAATCTCATGAAAGACACAAAGTGCTGGAGTAACAGGGCACGTCAGGCAGCATCCTTGGAGAACATGAACAGGTGATGTTTCAGGTCGGGACCCTTCTTCAGACTTGAATCCAATAGTCAACATGCTGCTCTACTACTTGCTATACAATTGCACATAGGAAGGTATTAAACAGATGACTTGCACTGGCTGATCTCCTTCTTTATTTAGTAAAATGTATTTAGTAATATTGATATCAATTCCTCACATTTAGCACTTTGAACGATCCATTGGCTAGTGTTCACCTGCAGTTTAAATACCTTGCAAATACAATTTATTTTCAAAATGTTTTCATTGTCTATTTAGATTGTAAAATTGTTCAGTATAATTATTTAGTTATGGCCCCAGGCCCCAAGGTGTGGATAGTTATACTGTTAACTATCCACACCTTGCTTGCTATAATAAGGCAGATCTTCTGCCCTGAAGTTTGCACTTATGATGGAATTTGAAAATTAAAAAAGCTGCAGAATTGGAAATCTAAACTAAAACAGAAAATATTGGAAGTATTCAGCAAGTCAGGCCACATCTGCAGTAAAATATGCAGAGTTAACACGTCAAGTCAGGGAGGAGAGATATAAACCTTGTTAAAATGCAGGGAAGGTGGGTAAGATTATATCTGTGATAGGGTAAAACCAGGGTGACCATAAGCTATAAGCAAGGTTATCTGCTTCGTGAGGTCATGGGAGCTGTTAGAGATGAAGAGATAAAACTTTTACAAACTTGACCTACGAGACATGACTTCCTGCTCTGCATTTCACAACTCTTACAGTGAAATGCAGAGCAGGAAGTCATGCCTAGTAGGTCAAGCTCGGCCATTATCTATTGTCCATTATCAAAAGAAAAATATAGAAAAAATGGTTAAAATGAATCGCACAAATTGAACCAATATCACAGATGGATGACTGGTAGAGACAGGGAAATAAATGTGCCTGAAATTGCAGAATTTAATATTGAGTCCAGAAGGTTGCTATAGGAAGGAAGATAAGATGTTCCTTAATCGTATTGGGATTCATTGTCACAGACCAACAGGTCAGTGTGAGAGTGTGATGGAGAATTAAAGTGGTAGACAACAGAGAGCCCAGGGATACCCATGAAGGTTTCTTCTTCTTATCGAGTCCACACACAAGATTAGAAGTTGTTCAGCCAGAGCCGAACACACTTCTCGGCATCTGCATACAATGGTGTCTGTCTTGTCGCTTCTTGTGTGTGGTGGTGGAAAGATTGGTGGAAACAGGGCCACGACATGAACGCTCTTTCCTTAACCCCACCCCATGTAGGCTGAACACAGGTGTTCAACAAAGCAATTGCCCAATCTGCGTTTAGCTTCTCCAATGCAGTGTGCTAATTCAGAAGAAGTACAAGTGAATAACTGCCTCTTCTGGAAAAATGTTTAGGTATTCAAGCCTAACATTAAGCCCACTAGTAATGGCGGAACTGTCTCAGTGGTCAGACATCAGATCTTACACACCACCTTATTCCTCCCTTTGGATAATGTCCACATCATTGAACATCAAATTACAGTCTCCCAGATAGTCATGGGGAACATTTTGTTGGGAGCTCTGCTCTACAGTTTCAGGCCTTATAGAGTGCCAACTCCCATTGGCACCTTCTGTCTCCTGTGCAAGTTCCACAAGTAGGACTACCCTGGCAGATTCATTGCTTCAGCCTGCTCCTTTCTAACTTGACCATCCTTTCTCCTCTGTTCTCATCCATTCTGTGACACATCTGATACCCAGCGCCACTTTGACAGTTTCCAATTCCCTAATCCCAATAGCCTCAACTTCACCATGGAAGTACAATTTCTTTACACCTCCATGAGGATAGTTTGAGGACCCTTCACTTCTTTCTTCAATGAGGCCCATCCAGTTCCCCTCCACCAAACCATTGCCTGGCTGAAGCACTCATGTCGATCAACTTTTTTTTTCAATTTTTGTCATTTTCTACATATCAAAACTGTGGCTATGAGCTCATGCTTGGATCCAAGCTAGGCCTATCTTTTTGAGGGCTATGCGTAACAGTCTTCAATTTGGTTCCAACTCAGACGCACTCCCTCAATTCATTTTTAAGCACATTGATGGTATTAGAAAGTGCCGCCTGTACTAATTGTCCTTATATTTTCTTTCCATTCTGTTCTTTACTCTGTCCCATTAATATGGGTTTATAAATAATATTAAATATTTCTCATGAAATAATGTGCTTTTACTTTGAGCTTTATTTTTTGTCAGTGTTTTAACTTTAATTGTAGCAAGCTCAAAACCTGCCATGATTTAACCTAGTATTTAACCTAACATTAGGAATTTTTATTTACATATTTATTACAGGATATTGCTGCTGGCAAGATCGGCATTAATGCTCATCAACTCCTCTTGAATTTAATGAATCTTCCGCCTGTGGTGATAGGGTGTAGACAGGATATTGTGTCTATGTCATTATGTCATTTCTACATAATCTTTCTATACCTTCCTTAATGAAATACATCTGATTCGGAAATGGTGCATACCACTCACAGGGAGCCCCATATAAAAAGCAGTTTAGTTTAGTATGGTTTAGTTTAGAGATAGTCCATAAACAGGCCCTTCGGCCCACTGAGTCTGCACCAACCAACCATCCCTGCACATTAACACCATTCTACACAAACTAGGAACAATTTACATTTATACTGAGCCAATTAACCTATGCACCTGTATGTCTTTGGAGTGTGGGAGGAAACCGAAAATATCGGAAAAAACCCGTGCAGGCCACTGGGAGAACGTACAAAATCCGTACAGACTGCACCCGTGGTCAGGGTCAAACCCGGGTTTCTGGTGCTGTAAGGCCGCGACTCCAATGCTGCGTACTGGTTGTACTGCTTAAAGAGATAATCAGGCACCTTGAACGTAGTTGATAATGACTGGCAACTGATTTTGACGGTTGGCAGACATCTCAGGTGTGGGACCAGAGTTGGAAAAGCAACATGATAAATACAAAAATAATTTCTCTATTGTGGCTGCTGCAATAATGGTCGAACATTGGTGTGCTGCAAGGGCATAAATAAGAAAGGCAAGACTGATACACCCAACCATATAACCATATAACCATATAACAATTACAGCACGGAAACAGGCCATCTCGGCCCTACAAGTCCATGCCGAACAAATTTTTTTTTCCCCTTAGTCCCACCTGCCTGCACTCATACCATAACCCTCCATTCCCTTCTCATCCATATGCCTATCCAATTTATTTTTAAATGATACCAATGAACCTGCCTCCACCACTTCCACTGGGAGCTCATTCCACACCGCTACCACTCTCTGCGTAAAGAAGTTCCCCCTCATATTACCCCTAAACTTCTGTCCCTGAATTCTGAAGTCATGTCCTCTTGTTTGAATCTTCCCTATTCTCAAAGGGAAAAGCTTGTCCACATCAACTCTGTCTATCCCTCTCATCATTTTAAAGACCTCTATCAGGTCCCCCCTTAACCTTCTGCGCTCCAGAGAATAAAGACCTAACTTATTCAACCTATCTCTGTAACTTAGTTGTTGAAACCCTGGCAACATTCTAGTAAATCTCCTCTGTACTCTCTCTATTTTGTTGACATCCTTCCTATAATTGGGCGACCAAAATTGTACACCAAAAGCCAAGACCAAGACCAAACTCCAATGAAATACATGGAGTCATACCTCTATCTCCAAATCTCTGACCAGTAACATGTTTAGGTACTAATGTTTTCAAGATCATTATTGCAGAGATCCATAGGTAATGCTCCAACTGGGACTGTTGAGTAAGAAAGATTCATAAGTAGACAAAAATGCTGGAGAAACTCAGCGGGTGAGGCAGCATCTATGGAACGAATGAAATGGGCAACGTTTCGGGTCGAACCCCTTCATCGGACTGATATGAGGGTGAGGGAGATGGGAAGAAGAAAGGTAGAGGTGGAGCCAGTGGGCTGGGGGAGAGCTGAGAAAGCAGGGACTACCTGAAATTATAGAAATCAATGTTCATACCGCTGGGGTGCAAACTGCCCAAGCAAAATATGAGGTGCTGCTCCTCCAATTTACAGTGGTCCTCTCTCTGTCCATGGAGGAGGCCCAAGACAGAAAGGTCGGATTCGGAATGGGAGGGAGAGTTGAAGTGCTGAGCCACTGGGAGATCAGTTTGGTTGCGAACCTAGCGGAGGTGTTCGGCGAAGCGATCGCCAAGCCTATGCTTGGTCTCACCGATGTAGAGCAGCTGACATCTAGAGCAGCGGATGCAATAGATAAGGTTGGAGGATGTGCAGGTGAACCTCTGCTGTACCTGGAACGACTGCTTGGGCCCTTGAATGGAGTAAAGGGGGGAGGTAAAGCGACAAGTGTAGCATTTCCTGTGGTTGCAAGGGAAAGTGCCCGGAGAGGGGGTGGTATGGGTGGGAAGGGACTAATTGACCAGGGAGTTACGGAGGGAGCGGTTTCTGCAGAATGCAGACAGGGGAGGAGATGGGAAGATGTGGCAAGTGGTGGGATCATGTTGGAGGTGGCGAAAATGTTGGTTAGGAGAATTGCCATGTATGGCGACAGATAGCCAGTTGGTTAAGGAGAATTGCCGTGTATGGCAGCAAGATTCATTAGCCTTTGGATCATCTCTGATCATCAGTTCGGTCCATCAATTTTAACTGGCCTTGGTGCAAATGAACATTTCAGAACTGTGCTCTACTTGCGGTGGGTCACTGTATGACAAATATCACTGTTTTGAATATAACACCAGATGCTCCTAGAATTACAAAGAACAGAAACAGGCCCTTTAGCCCATCATGTCATGCTAACCATCAAATGTGTATCTAAATCAATCCCATTTTCAATTTGGTTCATGGCCTACGGTTTCTCAATGATAAAAGTGCTCGTTCAAATACTTCTGAAATGTTGTGAGAGTCTCTGCCTCCAATACCCCCTCAGGCAGTACAACTGCAGATGCTGATTAATAGACAAATGGACACAACATGGTGGAGTAACTCAGCAGGCCCGGGGGCATCTCTGGAGAACATGGATAGGAAATGTTTCAGATTGAGACCTTTCTTCAGGCTTGGTCTGGAACTAAGCCTGGTGAGTTGATGGCCTGGACTGCCGGCTGCCAGTGAAGAGGGGAAAATTGGCAGAGTCACTGGTCACGGTCTGAGGGCAGTGACAGGCGCTGCCTGGAAGCGGCAGAGGAAGCTGTGTGGGCCGATGATGGCAACAGTGAGGTCTGGCCTAGAAGCTGCTGTGATGACAGTAAGGGATGGGGGTGGGGTCAGCAGCCCTGGAAGCGTCCAGGGGTGGCTTCGGCAGTGTGGCTTGGTGGTAAAGATTGGTCGGTCTGTCCACTATAACTGAAATCAATTTTAAAGTGGTACGTAATAGCGAGAGTTTTCTGTACTAATGTTAAACCTACGGTCTTCAGATTTAAACAGCTCTGCCATGAAAACATGTTTCCAAATATCTACCCCATCAATGTCTCAAAACTTGGTGTACATCTTTCAGGATTCCCTTAGGCTCCTCCGCTCCAAGTAAAACAAATCCAGCCTACCCAATCTCTCCTCATAACTGAAATTTTCCATCCCAGCAATATCCTAGTGAATCTCCCTCTACTCTCGCCAATGCAAACATGTCGCTCCTATAGGACTTAACCTAAATAAGAAAAGGACTTAACCTAAATAACATAGACCAAAAATCAAATATAGATGTAATCTTTATATTTCCTCTTGTGGACATTGACATTCTATTTGTTGTTGCAGTTACTATTGCATGCACAATGACAATACAGGATCAATTACTATACCTTTATTTTTTTACTGATGCAACACATTTCGGCAAAAGGTTTGGAGTTTTGAAAAATGTATTTGCTAATAAATTTGGTTCTTATCCTAGTTGATTGATCCTCGTCTGTCTTAGAATGATAATATGAATTGTTCCCCACCATTTGTTTTATGAATTCTCCATGGAGCAGTCACATCTTAGTACAAAGGCAAAGCAAGGTGAAAGCCACAATAAATGACCATAACTTATATTGAACGACTCATTGCAACTATCCCTTTGGGGAAAACGTGGACTGGATCTAATTGGGAAGTGTTATTGGTTAACCCATTAAAACTGCAGTAAGCCTTGAATATTTATGTAGATGATACAAGATGAAGACTGGACGTGACAGATATGGAGGGTGACATCTATCAGTTTATTCTGCCACTCTGCTCTACGGAAAGCCATTAACAAAGTCCAATTTAATTGGGAACCCACATCATTACAGTGAGGAATAGCCTTTTAGATCTTGTACTTAGACATACTAGAAGCAGAATGAGACCCAATTATTTAATTATGAGAGTCGGGTAAAGGATTAAAAGGCAAACGGGAAAGTAATTTATTTTACTTTATTTCAATATTTTTTAATTACTTTGTGTTTCAAATGTTTTGATTAACATTTTTTTCATTATTAGTACTTTATTCTTTTAGTTAAAGTTCTTAACTAAGTACTTAAATCCTCTTGAGTGTTATGGATATCGCAAAACTATTGAAAACCGATTAGAAAGACCCACATTCAACCTTGTCAATTGTCAATGGCTATCAGGGTTGTTGTGTGGAAATACATTCAATGCCAGTAGCTAAGACATCACTTAAACTACATTGTTGAATTCCAGGATCTAATCATCACAGTTCTTTAAAAATATTGTGTAGCGGTGGATTTCTTCAGCTATTCCCATTTTATGGCCATCCAATGTGAATAACTTCCATTAGTAACTGGCTTCCATCAAATCAATTCACTGTTTAGTTCACAGTATCCCGAGTACTTTTTATTTTAAAATCATGTTGCATTCTTGGTATATTTTAGTTATAACTTGGATATGAATGTGGACCAAGTATTAGCAACGTTACAAAATTTTGAGATTTAAAAAATCAAGTCTGCAATTTATCCCATCAGATAAAGCATAACAATAAGTTTAATTTGACACCTAATTCACTTTCATATCTCAAGTAATAAAAAAGTTATACCCATTTTCATACTCGGAAATTAGCATCTTGTTCCCTATTGATTTTCTATGGACATAACAAAAAAGCTGTGATCATGGACAATCAAAAGCCCATAACTTTCTTAAAAATTAAGAGAACTGAATGAAATTTTCAGTTATCATAGACTGAACCATTCTGAAACAAATATAAAATAATCTTACTTGGATGACCTGAAATTAAAGCATATAATTAGTTAGTTACCCAATTGTAGATAATTTCAAACTTCAATTACTAGATCTAAACATCTATCAATTTCTTAATATATTATTAACATTTTTAAATAGCCTAAGTGTCCAAATAATATTCACAAATAATTCACAATAAAACATGATTTTTAAATCTCATTTACATCAATTTATAGGGCAAAAGGAAGGAATTTAGTGTCCAATTGCTGTAAATTAAAGTCCATTTTAAATCGGCTTTCTAGTGGGTTCCTGTGAACGCGCTGGTTTAGAACGTTCACATTGCGCTGGATTTGTGCCCTCAAATGCCCAGAAAAATACTGCGGGATATAAAGAGCCCAAAATGAGCTACTCGCTATAGTAAACTTTATAGACAGGGTTCTTAAGAAGCCCCTTTTAATGTAAAAATAAGGTACATACCTTTAATTGTTTGCTTTATAAAACCCTGGGGCTGCGAGAGGTCGCGGGTTTAGAGAGTGATTTTTAAACTACTTTAACTATTATACAAGGCCATAAAAACTAATAATATCTTTTGCGACGGGGTCTTTCAGCGATTTTCCGTTAATGATTTACTAGGCTGAACATTTTCGATTGCAACAGCCTAGTAAAAATCGTGTTTTAAACCCGCCCCCTCTAAACAGCGCCAAAATCACACACACGGGGCTGGGACAGATTCTCAACGACGATTCAGGTAGGTTTTGTAACATACCTACAAGTATAGGCAAGTGGGATTGCTGGGTTAGGCAAATTGGTCGGCACAGATAAGTTGCTTCAAAGGGCCTTTTTCCATGCTCTGTACCTCTAAATCTACTTAAGTGAATATTTGAATTATTTACAACTTGTGACTGATAGTGGGGCTGAAAAATGAGAAGCTTGAAGTTGAAAAGTGAAAGGTCAGATATCCTTTGCCGGAAATTGGGATCAAACAATGCCAGATTACCCCAAATGCTATTTTAAAGCACAAATAAGCAATGCTTGTACTGACTGCATTTTGTCCGTTTGTATTAGGTACCAAGTGCTCTAATGCCCCTCTTAGGAAACCTGAACGGAAACCTCTGGTGACCTTGCACCCCCACCCAAGGTTTCCGTGAGGTTCCCAGAGGTTTTGGTCACTCTCCCTAATGGTTGAAAGTGCTTTCCGCGTAGTTGAGGCTTCTTCTAAGAGGGAAGAGAAGAAAGGAGAAAGGAAGAGGAGGAGCCAGAGGGCTGAGGGAGAGCTGAGAAGGAGAGGAGACAGCAAGGGCTATCGGAAATTGGAGAAGTCAATGTTTATGCCACTAGGGTGCAAACTGCCTAATATGAGGTGCTGCTCCTCCAATTTACGGTGGTATTCACTATGGCCATGCAGGAGGCCCAGGACAGAAAGGTCGGATTTGGAATGGAAGGGGGAGTTGAAGTGCCGAGCCATACGGAGATCATGTTCGTTAATGCGGACCGAGCGGAGGTGTTTTGCGAAACGATCGCCAAGTCTACGCTTGGTCTCACCGATGTAGATCAGCTGAAATCTAGGGCAGTGGATGTAATAGATGAGGTTGGAGGAGATGCAGGTGAACCTCTGTCGCACCTGGAACGGCTGCTTGTGTCATTGAATGGAGTCGAGGGGGGAGGTAAAGCGACACGTGTAGCATCTCTTGCGGTTGCAAGGGAAAATGCCCGGGGAGGGGGTGTTGTGGGAGGGAAGGGAAGAATTGACCAGGGAGTTACGGAGGGAGAGGTCTTTGCGGAAAGCAGACGGGGGAGATGGGAAGATGTGGCTAGTGGGGTCACGTTGGAGGTGGTGAAACTGACGGAGGACTATTTGTTGTATGTGACGGCAAGTGGGATGCAAGATGAGGACTGGGGGACTCTGCCTTGTTACGAGTGGGGGGTGGGGGGGGGGGTAGAGAGAGAGAAATGTTACGGGTATTGAAGAGACCCTGGTGAGAGCCTCATCTATAGTAGGGGAGGGGAAGAATGAGGACATTTCCCTGAAGAATTAGGACAGTTCCGATGACCTGGTGTGGAACACCTCATCCTGGGAGCAGATGTGGCGTAGACGGAGGAATTGGGAGTAGAGGATGGAGTCCCTACAGGATGCAAGGTGGGAAGAAATGTAGTCTAGATAGCCATGGGAGTCAGTGGGTTTATAGTGATTGTCGGTCAGACGTCCATCACCTGCGGTGGAGATAGAGAGGTCAAGAAATGGTAGGGAAGTGTCGGAAATAGTCTAGGTGTATTTGAGTGCCGGATGGAAGTTAGTGGTGAAGCAGATTAAGTCAGTCAGTTGTCTGTGGGTGCAGGAGGTAGAACCAATGCAATCGTTGATGTAGCAGGGGTAGAGGTCGGGGATGGGGCCCTGGTATGTATTGAACAAGGATTGTTCGACGTACCCTACAAAGAGGCAGGCATAACTGGGGCCCATGCGCGTGCTCATAGCTATGCCTTGTATTTGAAGGAAATGGGATGAGTCAAACGAAAGGTTATTAAGAGTAAGGACCAGCTTCATAGATGCTGCTGCACCCGCTGAGTTCTCTAGCACTTTTGTCTACCTTCGATTTTCCAGCATCTGCAGTTCCTTCTTAAACAAATGGTTGGTGGTGGTTGGTTTGAAATAAAGCACATCAAATGGTTGGTGATGGTTGGTTTGAAATAAAGCACAGCAAATGGTTGGTGGTGGTTGGTTTGAAGTGACAAATGATAAACTACTTCCTGTTTGCACTGTATATTGATTTTAGATAAAACGCTACCACCTACGGCTGTGATTTTTGGCCATCTTACTCAGTCCCCCTACGCTCATCAGGTACAGAGGATTCTTCCCATCAATGAAAAATAAAAGTGTTATTAGTGTTTAAAAAATGTTGAGAATCTCCCACCCATCAATCGCGCCATGAAGGCCACACCCCTTCCGGTGGGATGGGGGTGGGATTATAGAACCCGGAAGTGTGGGTGTGCCTCAGTCTCTGCAAGATGGGGGAGGGAGAGGTCACGACTCTGTCTGAGGTGCGAATCAACTGAACACACTGAATGTCTACTGAACTGTGAGTGTGGTGTTTATGTGGTGTTTTGTGGTGCTTTGTGTGGTTTATGGTGCTTTTATGGTGGTTTCATGGTGGGTTTCACCCTGCTTGAAATGATATGAAACTGTAGTGCGTGAGTCTCAAAATGAGGCAAGTAGTCTGAAGTTTGAGAAGCACTTTACTTTAATTCCTCCCGGTTCAGGGGAAGACGAAACCAGGAAAAGATGGCACCCAAACCCTGCCTTTTATACCCTCCGGCTAAGGACCGCCTCCGGACTGCGCCACTCCTGTGCCGAGGGGTTCGGCAGTATAATGGCACAACCCTTAGGAGCCGCCACAGGACCCCCCCCCCCCCCCCCCCCCCCCAGAACCAGAGGCACAAAACGCACCGGCGGGCGCACGACCCGGCCGGCCCGCATGCGGAAGTCAGCAGATCCCGGGGCTTGCGGGGGCGTAGGTGGAGGGGCAGGTCGAGGGACCGGCGGGAGGACAGGTGGAGGGACAGGTGGAGGGAGTCGTGGGGGGGTGGGGCGCCCTCGGGGCCGAGGTTGAGCAACCAGCACCGGCTGGTCAATGTCCAGGTGCGCCGGCTTTTAAACGGTCAATCGACACGGCCTCCGGCCGGCCCCCCATGTCCAGGACAAAAGTCGACTGCCCGTGTTCCAGCACCCGGAACGGGCCCTCGTACGGCCTCTGGAGTGGCGTCCGGTGGGCATCACGGCGCAGGAAGACGTATGGGCAGTCCGTGAGGGCCATTGGCACGTGTGGGCGAAATGTCCCATGGCGGGACGTTGGGACGGGTGCGAGCCTGCCAACTCGCTCGCGAAGGCGTTGAAGGGTGGACGAGGGCGTTTCCTGCTGCTCCGGCGCTGACTGCACGAACTCCCCGGGCACTGTGAGTGTTGACCCGTACACCAGCTCCGCCGATGATGAGGCTAAGTCCTCTTTGGGAGCGGTCCGGATGCCTAGCATGACCCACGGCAACTCGTCCATCCAGTCCGGGCCGGTGAGTTGTGCCCTCAATGCCGCCTTCAGCTGCCGGTGAAACCTCTCCACCAGACCGTTAGCCTGTGGGTGGAAAGCCGTGGTGTGGTGCAGCTGCACCCCCAGCAAGCGAGCCATGGCTGACCACAGCTCGGAGGTGAACTGTGGCCCCCGTTCGGAGGAGATGTGCGCCGGCACCCCGAAGCGAGTAATCCAGTGCGCGGACAACGCACGAGCACACGTAGCCGATGAGGTGTCAGCCAACGGAATGGCGTACGGCCACCGCGTGAAGCGGTCCACCATGGTCAAAAGGTGGGTGATGCCCCTGGACGGTGGAAGGGGCCCCACAATGTCCACGTGGAGATGGTCGAACCGCCGGTGAGGTAGACCGAACTCCTGGAGAGGTGCGCGGACATGGCGCTGGATTTTTGCCGTCTGGCACGGGATGCAGGTGCAAGCCCAATGGGCAACTTGCTTGCACAGACCGTGCCACATGAAGCGAGCTGCCACCAGTGCCGTTGTCGCCCGGATTGATGGGTGAGCCAGTCCGTGGATGACCTCGAACACTCTCCGGCGCCAGGTGGCAGGGACGATGGGGCGCGGCTGACCGGACGACACATCGCACAGGATCGTCACAACCCCAGGACCGAGAGGGACATCCTCAAGACGGAGGCCGGAGATGGCAGTCCGGTAGGTGGGCACCTCGTCGTCCGTGAGCTGTGCCGCCGCCAGAGCAGAATAGTCCAATCCGGGCGCCACCTCGAACACGGCATTTATAGCAGGGCGGGACAATGCGTCGGCCACCCGGTTCTCTTTCCCCTTGACGTAGCGGATGGCTGTGGTGTACTCGGAGATGTAAGCCAACTGCCGCTGCTGACGTGCGGACCAGGGGTCGGAAACCTTCTGCAGGGCGAAAGTGAGCGGCTTATGGTCGGTGTAGGCGGTGAACGGGCGGCCCTCCAGGAAGTAACGAAAATGGCGCACAGCCAGGTACAGAGCCAGGAGCTCACGATCGAACGCACTGTACTTGGTCTGCGCGCGGTTGAGGTGCCGACTGAAGAAGGCCAGAGGCCGCCAAACACCGCCTGTCAGCTGCTCCAGTACAGCACCAACTGCCGACTCCGAGGCGTCCACAGTGAGAGCAGTTGGGGCATCTTCCCGCGGGTGCACCAGCAGCACGGCCCGAGCAAGGGCCTCCTTCGCGCCGTCGAAAGCTGCCTCCCCCTCGTGGGTCCACTCAACGCTCTTTTGCTGCCCACCCGCCAGAAGTTGATACAGGGGCCGCATGATGTGGGCCGCGGATGGCACGAAACGATGGTAGAATGCCACCATGCCGACAAATTCCTGCAGGCCACGCACCTTGCGTGGGCGGGGAAACCGACGGATGGCGTCAACCCTGTCAGGCAGGGGAACCGCGCCTTGCACAGTCACGCGGTGGCCGAGAAAGTCATTTTTGTTGACCCCAAAACGGCACTTGTCCAGGTTGATGGCCAAACCATGCTCGCTGAGCCGCTGACAGAGCTGTCGAAGGTGAGCGCAGTGTTCCTGCTGCGAGCGGCTGGCCACCAGGATGTCGTCCAGGTACACGAACACGAATTCAAGGTCACGACACACCCCGTCCATGAGGCGCTGAAAGGCCTGTGCAGCGTTTTTGAGGCCGAACGGCATCCGAGTAAACCCGTAAAGCCCGAATGGCGTGATGATAGCCGTCTTGGGTACGTCATCCGGGTGAACTGGGATCTGATTATAACCCCGCACCAGATCCACTTTAGAAAAAAATGTGGCCCCAGCCAAATGGGCCGTGAAGTCCTGGATGTGGGGTACGGGGTATCGATCCGCAGTTGTTGCAGCGTTCAGCCGTCGGTAATCCCCACAAGGTCACCAGCCCCCGCTTGACTTTGTGACCATGTGGAGTGGGGACGCCCAAGGGCTGCTCGAAGGGCGAACGATCCCCAAGGCCTCCATCGTGCGGAATTCCCGCCGCGCCAGACGCAGTTTATCTCGTGGCAGTCGTCGTGCTCGTGCATGTAGTGGTGGGCCGGTAGTCGGGATATAATGTACAACTCTGTGGCTGGGGGTTGCTGAATGAAACTGCGGAGTGAGAATGTCCGGGAACGCAGCCAAGATTTGTGCGAATCGGGAGTCCACGGACGCCAGTGGCCGTCCCACCGGTTGACTCAAGCGCAACGTGATCGGCTCCATTGTAGTGGCGTTGACCAAACGCTGACGCCAGACGTCCACCATGAGGGAATGCGTCCGGAGAAAATCGGCCCCGAGCAATGGTTGGGAGACGTCGGCAATGGTGAAGTTCCATGAAAAATGGCAGGAGCCGAGCACGATGGGAACCATGCGCAGTCCATATGTGCGGATGGGGCTGCCGTTCGCCGCGGTGAGGACGGGCCCCCGCTTACCGGAACGAATGTCGGCCAGCGAAGGGGGCTGGACGCTGAGCTCCGCTCCTGTATCCACGAGGAAGCGGGTCCCGGAGCGCCGATCCCAAGCGAAAAGGCGGTGAATTTGGCTGGCCACCACGGGGACTATTGGCAGCCGGCCTAGGCGTTTCCCGGGAACGTGCATGGCTGGCGGCATTGTCGTGCTGCAGCAGCACCCCAGCGCTGATGGAAATAGCACCAGCTCCTTGTGTTGGTGCTATTTGGAGCTTGCCTGCCCCTGCTGGTGGTGCCTGCAGCTTGCTGGCGCTGGACTGCAGGTGCAGTACCCCTCACTGCCGCTGGGGGTAATCGTGCTGGCCGTCGGGCTGGAGCTGTCACTCCTTCCACAGCTCCCCCGCCCCACCGGAGGAAATCGGGAGCTGCCGGGGTGACGTCATCGGCGTGCCTGCCGACGGCCAGCGCGTTTACGTCATCGGCGTGCCTGCCGACGGCCAGCGCGTTGACGTCATTGGCGTGCCTGCCGACGGCCAGCGCGTTCACGTCATCCAGGCGCGTCGACCTGAGCGCGACCTCGTCTCTGCTGATGCCCAGCGCGCTGACGTCATCAGGGCGCACCAACCACATGGCGTCGGCGAGCCTCCCGAGGGCCCGAAGGTCGGCAAACGAGGCGTCGGTGAGTTGCAACCGAATGTAGGCCGGCAGCAGATACAGGTAAGTGTACTCGAACAACAGGCACGGCGTCTGCCCGTCTAATAACGCCACCATTTCCTTTAGGAGGGTAGATGGCCGCCGGTCGCCCAGGCCACCCATATGCAGGATCCTACCTGCCCGCTCCATCCTACTTAGTCCGTAAATTTGGAGCAGGAGTTGTTTCAGGCCGAGGTATTTATCATTGTCCGGGGGGGCTGCGAGGAAGTCCGATACTTCTTCCACCGCATCCTGGTCGAGGGCTCCCACCAGGTAATAGAAGCGGGTGGCATCGACCGTGATGCCCCGCAGGTTGAACTGGGCCTCCGCCTGCTGGAACCAGATGAGCGGCCGTGTGGTCCAGAAGCTGGGCAGTTTCACAGAGACCGCGTCCAGAGACAGGGTCAGGCTGGCGTGTGAGGAGGTAGGGCTTTGTTCTGTCTCCATCATGATGCCAATGGAGCATCGGGGGTCACCAATGTAGTGCGTGGGTCTCAAAATGAGGCAAGTAGTCTGAAGTTTGAGAAGCACTTTACTTTAATTCCTCCCGGTTCAGGGGAAGACGAAACCAGGAAAAGATGGCACCCAAACCCTGCCTTTTATACCCTCCGGCTAAGGACCGCCTCCGGACTGCGCCACTCCTGTGCCGAGGGGTTCGGCAGTATAATGGCACGACCCTTAGGAGCCACCACAAAACTGCATTTGAATGTGGTGGCCTTGCACCCTGCATGAAATGGTATGAAATTGCATTTGAATTTGGTAGCCTTGCACCCTGCTTGAAGTGGTATGGAACTACACTTGAATTTGGTGGCCTTGCATCTTGCTTGAAGTGGTCGGAAACTGCATTTGAATTCGGTGGCCTTGCACCCTGCTTGAAGTGGAGGAAAACTGCACTTGAATTTGGTGGCCTTGCACCCTGCTTGAAGTGGTAGGAAATTGCACCCGAATTTGGTGGCCTTGGACCCTGCTTGAAATGGAATTTCCAGAAATAGCCGTGAGTCAACTGCCAGCCCACCAGCTGTGAGTGAGTTGCCAGCACATCAGGCTTGAGGGACTGAGCTGCCAGCCCAAGAATCCACAATGTCCATACTAACCCTCTGGAAACCAGTCCCTTCAGCCCACAACACCCATACTAGTGCTCCAGAAAGCCCCCCCACTTACCACCAATATGTCAGATAGAAAAGCCAGCTCCTTAGTTACCACATCCAAATTCTTACATTTGATCAACTTTTCTAAATGAATTATAATAGGCTAATTTATCTTCAAACTCTCTGAAACTTTTTAAGTTTACAGTTTTAAGTTAAAAAATCATGGTTGAAAACCACCAACGGGTCCCACTTAGTATAGTAAACTGTAAATCTCAGCAGATATTTGTATAATATTCCAATTCACTGGGATATTTATACACTTGAGAATTCTTGGAGTTCACTACGATTATATCTGCTATTTTAAAACTGGTTCACTTAGATTAGGATACAGGCCATGAAGTTAGCCTTCAAACTGTTCAAGGAAAGTCACTACAATCTTAATAATTTAAATTTTTCAAGTAAAGGCATTAATTATTTTTCTACAAAATCTTACTGTGTGCATTATTCATATTAATGGTTCATTTATGTTTGACAGGCTTTGAATATTAAGGTATAATTTTCAACTTAAAACTGTAAACTTAAAAAAGTTTCAGAGAGTTTGAAGAGAAATTAGTCTATTATAATTAATTTTGAAAAGTTGATCAAATGTAAGAATTTGGATGTGGTAACTAAGCTGGCATTTCTATCTGACATGCATGCATCAAAGGCCCTGATCTTTCCTTGAGCCAGTCAAGACTGCTTAATTGTCATATTACCAAGAATGGAATAATGACATTCTTATTTGCTCAGCTTTATATGCCCATTAACACAATAACACAACACATAAATCTGCAATAATCAATAATACTATAAATAAATAATCACTAATACAAGGTAACCAGACCATAATACTGCAAAATCAAAGAATATAGTGCAATCAAAAACAATGTCAATAGTAGGTCGTTGCTGAGGTTGGGTTGTAATTAGGACTGTGCAGTGTGGTTCAAGCAAAGATGCTATAGGATCTTTGGGTTCAAGGGCCTAACGGTTGCTGGGAAGAAGCTTTTCTTGAACCTGGATGTAGGTTCTTCTTAGGATTCTATACCCTCTTCCCGATCGGAGCAGCGAGGTGAAATCATGGCCAGTGCACATTTGATGATATTAGCTGACCTTTTGAAGCACGCCTACAGTAGATCCCTTTGATGGAAGAAAGGTCAATAGCTATGATGCACTTGTATATGTCTACTACTTGCTGCAGCCTGCTTTGTTTCTGGTCATTTGAGTTATCAAATCGAGCAATGATGCAGCCTGCTAGTATACTCTCAGCTATACAGCTGTAGAAGTTTGAGAGAGTAATCAGCAACATACCAAATCTTTTCAATCTTCAAAGGAAATAGAGGTGTTGATAAGCTAACTGTGATTGTATTGAGCCGAGACCAGATCTTCAAAGATATATATGCTCAGGAACTTGAAGCTGTTGATTCTCGCCACTGCCGTTCCATCAATGAGAACAGATTCATGGATCCCTTCCCGAAGCCAACAACAGTGATTTGGATGAGAACATACATAGAAACATAGAAAATAGGTGCAGGAGTAGGCCATTCGGCTCTTCAAGCCTGCACCACCAGTCAATATGATCATGGCTGATCATCCAACTCAGTATCCTGTACTTGCCTTCTCTCCATACACCCTGATCCCTTTAGCCACAAGGACCACATCTAACTCCCTCTTAAATATAGCCAATGAACTGGCCTCAACTACCTTCTGTGGCAGAGAATTCCAGAGATTCACCACTCTCTGTGTGAAAAATGTTTTCCACATCTCGGTCCTAAAAGATTTCCCCCTTATCCTTAAACTGTGACCCCTTGTTCTGGACTTCCCCAACAGCGGGAACAATCTTCCTGCATCTAGCCTGTCCAACCCCTTAAGAATTTTGTAAGTTTCAATAAGATCCCCCCCTCAATCTTCTAAATTCTAGCGAGTACAAACCAAGTCTATCCAGTCTTTCTTCATATGAAAGTCCTGACATCCCAGGAATCAGTCTGGCGAACCTTCTCTGTACTCCCTCTATGGCAAGAATGTCCTTCCTCAGATTAGGAGACCAACACTGTACACAATACTCCAGGTGTGGTCTCTCCAAGACCCTGTACAACTGCAGTAGAACCTCCCTGCTCCTATACTCAAATACAGGGCAAGATTAGCAAGTTTGCTGATGATACAAAAGTAAGTGGCTTTGCAGATAGTGAAGATGGTAGTGAAAGATTGCAGCAGGATCTGGATCAATTGGCCAGGTGGGCTGAGGAATGGTTGATGGAATTTAATACAGAGAAGTGAGGTGATGCATTTTGGGATGTCTAACAAGGTCAGGACTTACACAGTGAATGGTAGGCCTCTGGGGAGTGCTGCAGAGCAGAGGGATCTAGGAGTACAAGTGCATGGTTCCTTGAAGCTCAAGTCGCAGGTAGATAAGGTGGTCAAAAAGACTTTTGGCACATTGGCCTTCATCAGTCAGAGTATTGAGTATAGAAGTTGGGAGGTCATGTTGCAGTTGTATAAGACATTGGTGAGGCCGTATTTAGAATATTGTGTTCTGTTCTGGGCACCATGTTATAGGAAAGATGTTGTTGAGCTTAAAACGGTTCAGAAAAGATTAAGAGGATGTTACCAGGATTAGAGGTTGTGAGCTATAGGGTGGAGTAGGCTGGGTCTCTATTCCTTGGAGCGCAGGAGGATGAGGGGTGATCTTATAGAGGTGTACAAAACTATTTGGAAATAGATTTAAATTTGGAATAAAGTGAGATTAACCACTTTGAACACAATGGGCACAGAACAAAGTGAATTGCAAATAGCTAGAATTAGTGATGGCCCAAATATACTCTAGATTCCAGGCATATAAATAATTAAAAAATTGCAAACACGACCGAGAAATTAAGTGGCTGATTGTGAGCTTTTAATGGGTTATTTCTACAATGATGAATGTTTCCTTAACACAAGTTGGATATAACGTGGAGACACAATGAACTATAGATGCTGGAACCTTGAGCAAAACACAAAACGCTGGAGTAATTTAGCTGGTCAGGCAGCATCTGAATGAATGAATGATGAATGAATGAATGAAAGAATGAATGAATGATACTTGAAATAAACTTTATTATCACATGTGACATGAGTGAGATTCTTTGTTTTGCAATACAAGTATGCATACTTTATGAAGGGTGCCGAATAAGTACGTTTCCATTTATCCTAAACTCTTTGTTCTCATGCGGCACAGTGAGGGTCTTTGTTTTCTTGGCATATACACCCCCATGCATAGTCTTCTGGTTTTTCAAGGGAGTCCCTCTTTGTTCATGGCAGCGCGTCCCGCACCCAGGCAGCGTTCAATCTTCGGCACCCACCGTGGGCCCATTTGGCTTTCGGCACCCACGCAGCCCCGTCCAACCTCTGGCACTCGCGCATCTTTGGATGGATTGTAGTAAGGGGGGAAAATCTGGAAAAAAGGCAGGTACAGGACAAAGCCTGGTGAGTTAAAAATTGATCGATAGATTCGTGGAGTAAGTGACAATGGCTGGAGATGAAAAGGAGGCCAAAGGGTGTCAGATAAAGAGATAAAAGAAGTGAATTATAAAGCAAGAAGAAAGGATTTAGGTGGAAAGGAGCGAAGGGTGGTATAGTGGGAGAAATGGGTGTGCACTAGGGTGAGGGACAGGGGAAAGGGAGTGTATTACTTAAAATAGGAAATTTTAATGTTTATTCCATTGCTTTGTAATTTGCCCTATTAGAAGTGCAGTTCCTCCAGATTACGTGCAGCCTCACTCTGGCAATAGTGGAGGCCCAGGATTACAAGGTCAATATGAAAATGCGATGGGAAGTTACTATGATTAACAACCAGGAGATCCAGCAAGCCTGTGCAGACCAAGCACAATTGTTCAGTGAAACGGTCGCCTTTGTTACCCTTGATCTCACCAATGTAAGAGAAGCCACAACAAGAGCACCTCTACAGAACTCAATGATTTCAGTAAGTTTACCAGTAACTTCCACTCTGTCCTCAAATTCACTTGGACTAGCTCCAACACCTCTTTCCACTTTCTCAATTACTTTCTCCATCACAGGGGACAGGTAATCGACCGATGTCGACTATAAACTCATCAACTTCCACAGTTACTTTGACTACATCTCCTCCTGCCCTGCCTCTGAAAGGACACCAGCCCCTCAATTTCTCCATCTCCACCGCAACTGCTTCCAAGCGTAAACCTGCTGTTGTGGATCCCTCACCTGTGTCTCCTCTGTGTCCTGCACTTCTGTTCACAATCCCTCTGCCACCAGACAACACACGGATAGGGATTCCCTGGACATTACCTATCACCACAAAAGCCTCTAGATCCAACACATTATTCTCCGACATCTTCAAGGTGAACCCCCCATTTGACATTTCTTCCCATTCCTCCCAGTTTCCGAATTCCACGGACTACTCCCTCCGCAACTCCTTGATTCACTCATCTCTTCTCACCAAAACTACCCTCGCCCAAACAAATTTATCTGCAACTGGAGAAAATGTAACACTCCGCATACCTGATCTGCCATTCAAAGCGAAGCTCAAACTCTTAACCTGAACTCCCATTGAGAACGTTTAAGAGTTAACAGCATGATTGTGCATCTAATGTTACACCTCACAAATAACATTGAAATGGACCAAAATCATGCTGACATTTCCATAGAACCACCAGCTAGCTGCAGAACACAGAACACTGTGTTTCTGACATCCATAATTGTAAATTGCAATGCAGAAGTCACAAGTGTGCTAAAAAAGAAATACCACCACATCAGGTTTTCTGCTACACTGCAGGTTTTATCAACCTAGTCCAGGGACAGAATGCAGAAATGCTGAACTGAGTTGCTGAATGCTGAGCTGAATTGTTGAAGTTGCTGAAATAGATGCTCTGTTCCTCAACCTTATTTAATATGTGTCATTTAAAAATGAAATGAAAAAATGAAATGAAATGATTCAATTTATTGTCATTGTCAGTGTACAGTACAGAGACAACGAAATGCATTTTAGCATCTCCCTTGAAAGGGAGACACAGGGCGTCGCGGTGTGCCCGCGCCTGCCGCCGTAATTACATTCCATTACAGGCAAAGGTGGGTGAAGTGTCTTGCCCAAGGACACAACGACAGTATGCACTCCAAGCGGGATTTGAACCGGCTACCTTCCGGTCGCCAGCCGAACTCTTAGCCCATTGTGCTATCTGTCGCCTAGAGGCAATTGCAGTTACATGTTACTTTTTCTTTTTTTCATTTTAATCAATCTTAATTAGTTTCTATAATTCAGATATTTTATAGTGTAAATCCATCACTAAGCAACTGAATCCTTCCACAATCAGAGAGCAATGCTGAACTTGATGATCCTCGGACTATCCTTGATCGGACTTTGCTCGCTTTCCCTTACACTAAACATTATTCCCTTATCATGTATCTATACAATGGACCAATTATAATCATGTATTGTCTTTCTGCCGACTGTTTAGCGCACAACAAATGCTTTTCACTGTACATCGGTACACGTGACAATAAACTACTAAATTAAACTAAACAAATTACATTATTTTTCAGTTGTGTTTCAACTCTCATGCAATGATTTGTCTCACAGGAGTATAAAAATAATGTGGGGCCACTGGCAAAATGAGTGGGTGAATGTACAAGTAGTCCAAATGAAGCACGATTCAACCCACTGTGCAGTTACTGCACGTATTATGATAATGTCTTGAATATTACAAGCATAGGGAAATAACTCCTTGCTGCCTCCATGAACTGCTGTTATTTCCCTGTAGACCACAACCCACTATTTTCAAAATGTGAATATCTTCCCCTTAATTTCTTATATACTCCTGCACTTCTTTTATAATTAACTGCACCTTATATAAAAGCAATATGATTTGACTAAAACATCTTAGTTACTCTATGCATCATGCATAATATGTACTAACCTTCATCATAAATTGAATATAATTAAAATTAAAGACTAGCTACAAATATAACTCAAATAATTTAATTAATTACTCATCGATCTGATTGTAAAGACAGTAGGAATAATTTTCAATTTCTTATTGTACATAGGTAGCTGGACGTGGTTCATGTAATGGCTGTGCTGAGAAGTCATAATTGGGACCCATCTGATTCTTTAAGTCTTGTTGGACCAATGAGCTCACAAATAAGAAATCTGAGTCCAGGGTGGGTAATCAAAATTATGCTATGTGACTGCTTCTCAGAGGTCTGCAGTAAGTAGTGGTATAACTTATATCAGAAACAAATAGTAATACCACACTGTGATGTGCATCCCTAAGTTTTTTTTTTCATTTAAAAGGCAGAAAACATACAAGTGATTCCCTGAAAATCATATGCAATAATTTAATTCATCTTCATCTGGAAGCAAAATGTTGCAAGACAAAAAGAAATGCAGAATGAGTTATTGCTACAGTAATTTTATTTATTTTCTTCAGGCCTGCTAAGTGCACATATAGTATAGGCTGACACAAACCTCTCAGGATCAACCAAAATGGTATCTACCCAAGAACAAAACAGTAATTTGAGATAAACCCACCAAAAGTACTACAATCTGCTGTAAATCACCACCACTAATAAACTAAACAAGGGTCCTGACCTGAAACGTCACTTTTCCATGCTCTCCAAAGATGCTGCCTGACCCGTTCAAACAAGGGGACATGACATGAGAATTAAGGGACTGAAGTTTAGGGGTAACATGAGGGGGAACATCTTTACTCAGAGAGTGGTAGCTGTGTGGAATGAGCTTCCAGTGAAGGTGGTGGAGGCAGGTTCGTTTTTTTCCCAACTTTAAAAAATAAATTGGATACTTAGTTTCAGGCTTTTCGATGGTAAAGGGTAATGAAGGGTTGATGGTCTGAGCGCAGGTATATGGGACTAGGGAGATTATGTGTTCGGCACGGACTAGAAGGGTCGAGATGGCCCAAGCTTCCGTGCTGTAATTGTTATATGGTTATATGGTTATGGACACTCCTCAAGACATCTCCATTAACTGCCCCAAGATCCAGTCTTTATGTCTGTCCCCACAGTAAAATCAAAGAAGAAATACTCATTGAGGACCTCGCCTGCGTCCTGCCGCTCTGCACAGCGATAGCCTTTGGTTTCTAAGGGGCTCTATTCTCTCTCTAGTTACTCTCTTTTCCTTATTATACATAACATTTATTTGGATTTTCCTTAATTTTTTTCTCTGCCAGTGCCAACTTTTTCCCCTGATTTGCCCACCTGATATCCTTCTTAAGTATGTTCCTCAGTTCCTGAAACTCCTCCAGGTATGCACTTGAGCCTAGATGCTCATACCTGCCCCATGCCTCCTTCATTTTATTGACCAGAGCCTCAACTTCTCTCATCATCCAAGTTTCCTTACTTCCACCGGCATTGGCCTTCACTCTAACGAGAACATGCATGCTCTTATCTCTTATCATACTTTGCCGCAAACAACCTACTCCAATCAACTTTAGCAAGTTCCTGTCTAATACCTTCAAAGTTTGTCTTGCGCTAATTCAGAATTTTAACTTGTGGGACTACCCTGTCATAATCCAGAACTTGATTCCTTTATTAGTGGTCACCACCATCACCAGAAGACAATCAAGACACCCTGGTGGACCCAGGATATTTTCTGACTTTGAAATTGATAGTATGTAGATTTGCTTTCAAAGTTAAAACTCATCGAAATGCATGGATAAATTGAAGCACTGGCTTCATTTCAGTACACAGTGAAATTACTGGTGCCCGTGTGGCGATTACCGTCGCCTGAATGATGCGACCGTCGCCGACAGGTATCCGGTCCCGCACATTCAGGGCTTCAATGCCCATCTGGCTCGGGCATTCCGTATTTTCCAAGGTGGACCTCATGCGAGGGTACAATCAAATTCCAGTCCGCCCCGACGATATCCCGAAGACGGCCATTATCACACCATTTGGTCTTTTCGAATTTGTGCGGATGCCGTTTGGGTTGAAGAACGCCGCGCAGGCCTTTCAGCAGCTTATGGACTGCGTGTGCCGCGGATTGGACTTTGTTTTTGTGTACCTGGACGACATACTCGTGGTCAGTCGCTTGCGGCAGGAGCACTGAACCCACCTCCGTCAACTGTGTCAGCGCCTCAGCGATTTCAAATTAACTATAAACGCGTCCAAGTGCTGTTTCGGGGTGACGGCTATCAACTTCCTTGGCCACCGCGTTACTGAACAAGGGGTGGTGCCTCTGCCGACCAGGGTGGACGCTATCCGCAGGTTCCCCCGTCCGACCACAGTTAGGGGCCTGCAGGAATTCGTGGGAATGGTCACTTTCTATCACCGCTTCCTGCCGTCAGCAGCTGCGGTCATGCGTCCGCTTTTCAACCTGATTGCTGGTCATCGCAGGGAGGTTGATTGGTCCGTGGAAGCAGCAGCGGCACTTGAGAGGGCTAAGCAGGCACTGGCTGAGGCCACAATGCTCGTCCACCCACGAGAGGATGCCACGACCGCCTTGACGGTGGATGCTTCGGAGATTGCAGTTGGGGCAGTGTTAGAGCAGCTCATTGAGGGTTGCTGGCGGCCACTTGCCTTCTTCAGCAGGCATCTCAGTGGACCACAGCATCGTTACAGCGCCTTCGACCGTGAGCTCCTTGCCCTGTATCTCGCCGTACGCCATTTCCGCTATTTTCTGGAGGGGAGACCATTTACTGCATTCACGGACCACAAGCCACTAACCTTCGCGTTCGCCAAGGTATCAGACCCGTGGTCTGCCCAGCAGCAGAGGCAGTTGGCGTATGTGTCCGAGTACACCACCTCCATCCGGTTCGTTGAGGGCAAATTTAACAGGGTGGCCGATGCCTTATCAAGACCTGCAGTCCACGCGGTTCTCCAAGTCGGTGAGGGGATTAACTATTCCGACCTGGCAGTCGCTCAGCTGGTCGACGAGAAGATAGCTGCCTATCGTACAGCAGTTTTGGGCCTGCAGTTGGAGGACGTTGTCTGTGGTCCTGGGGGTACCACGCTGTTGTGCGATGTCTCCTCTGGAGTTCCGCGACCCATCGTCCCGATCGCCTGGCGGCGCACGGTGTTTGAGGTGCTCCATGGTCTTGCGCATCCCTCCATCAGGGCAACAACAGCCCTGGTAGCCTCCCGCTGCAGCTGAGAAGGTCCTGCTGCAACCATAGTCTTCTTAAAGATAGCAATTGTAGGGAAATCTCTGAAGGATAGTGCTGTTAATCGTGGCCAAATTGGGGCAGACAGGACACTAAAATTGAGTAAAGGCTTGTGTGCTGCTAGGCCATTTTGGTCAAGTTAAATGTGCTTTGCAGAACTGGGACAAGCTGCTGAATGGTGCCAGTTTGTCTGTGGCCAAGATAAGAGCTGCAAGGAAAGAATGGGACATTTGCAGATTCTTACAATAAGGTATAAATTGCCTGGAACTGATTGGGTGAATGAAAACCAGATATACATAGTATAAATAATGTTTCAAGACGGTCATCCTGTTAATCGATGATTGATTGAACTGTTGAGCCTTGGAGAAACTATTTGAATCTCAGGGCACATGTTGCAGTGTTTATTCTTGTTTTCTTCCTTCTAGAAGCTTCTTTCAAATACAATATATTCAAGATTGTATTATTGGGTTAGGGAGCTGTCTATCATGTATTGTGTTAATCGATATTTGTCATTGGACTGTATAGAGACCATCTCCATGTGGTTCGGCCCCTTCACGGTTCGGGGACCAATAAACGGTAGCTCCCACGAGGTCCGATGTCGATCTTCTGGAAGAACACTTGGGACTACGTGACTTTTTGGAGTGTCTCGGCTTGCATAATGCTAGAAGGGCTTGGCCAAGCAGATGCAAGGATGGAACCCGTGGTGGTTAGGTATAGTGGTGGGTAATTTGTGTTGTGTTACCCAAAATAAAGTTTAGTTGCTCAAGTGCTTGATTCAGTATTTTAATGACTGAAACAAGACTGGGGGGAGCTTGGAACGAGCTATTTACATTGGGGGCTCGTCCGGGATCTCAACAGACCCCCAATCACAAGTTTGCTATTAAGGATGTTGAGCTGTCCCCATTCTCGAGTGCAGAAATCGGTGCCACGGTGCGGTTTCGCATTGATTTTCGGCACTTCGCTAGTCGGAGCAGATCGATCATTCGCGGGCTTGGGAAAGGATCCCAACGAGAGCATAGAATAGAGTCTAGAAAGCAGGGGGTGGGGTTGGAGGCCCATAAAACCAGGGTGGAGTTAGAGGCCCTTTCTTGGGTTAGAGGCCCAAAACTTGGTCGTAGTTGGCAGACTGCAGCTGCTGGCGAAAACCATAAATTCAGACTTGGGTAAAAGTAACAGATTTGGTATTCAATTGGCGGGATATTGAAAACAAGTCTGGTTTACGTGCTAAGCGGTGAAACATTTGACCTATCATTACTGGGAGCGCCGATTGGAAAAGTGCGTCCCGAAAATTGGCATCGACTGTCAGTGTGAAGAGGCTAGGTGCTGACACATACGCAAAGCAGGTGAGAAGGAAATCCTTTTGAGCAGGTAAAACCTAGGTTGGTTACAGCCCACGCCTGTAAGAAGATATCCAAATCCCTCCCTGGAGTGATGTGCAAGGAATCTCGGAAAGGGACTGGGCTTGGTGGCTAGAGTATGGATTGGCTGGGAACACGATAGTGCATTCGAGATTTCATTGGGCAATTACATTTCAATTCAAGCCCGCGTATGTTGAATGGTACGCACTAAAACTGATTGAACAAACTGTACTTAAATTTGTAGAATCAAAAACCTAAATGCAAGACTTCATATTGAGGTTCTGCCCGTTCAATAGAATTCGAATTCTGTGTATATAGAACTTCGGAGTTTGTGCATGTTTGAGATCGATTCCGAATAGCGGCTGATAAACAGTGAATAGTAACCGTCTGATCGATTGTTGATTAGTACTTGATAGCGAAGAGTAACTGAGAGACGGGAACCTGGTTTACTTGGTGAAAAGTACCCGGATGTGAGAGGTACCCCTAATTCTGAGAACAGAGTGGAGGGATAGAGGTCCCCCAATAGAAGTGCAGTCTTAGCAGGATAGTAACATTTAGGAGGAAAAGTAGTTATTTAAGAAGTAGTACCCCTCAGCAAAGAGTACTTTAGGAAGGGGAAAATCTTCGGTATCGGAGGGAGAGGTTCACTGATTGATAACAGCACGATACGGAATTGATATCGAGTGTTTGTGAATTGTGCGCTAGCGTGTTAAATTATTATTGTAAATTTCCAGATTTTTTAGTATCTCCAGTCTTTTTTAATATCTTTATCGGATGTATAAATACTTTGTGTATGTAAAAAATATTTAGCGTGTGTTAAGATCGCGCACCGCTACTTGTATTGGCTGTGTGAATGCTTAAGGATATTGGGTATTAGATAATTGGGGTAAAAGTGCATTTTAATTGAATATATGGTATTTGTTTAAATCGGGATTGTTCCTCAAGGAACAATTTCCCTTAATTTGGTTGGAGAGGCTATAGAGCTGTGAGGCCCGATCAATGTTACATCTGTGGGAAATCAGGACATTGGAGCAGATCTTGCCCTGTGAGGGAGCACAGAGGAGGAAGGGGTCAAAGAAGAGGGCCACAGGGTCTAAGTGGATCCCTAGAGGTTATAGGGACACTTGGGACCCTGAAGATAGGGGAAGAGAACACTGGTCAGAGGATCAGGGGGCAGGGACATTGTTACAAAGTTGTTGTGCCTCTGGGACAGTAAAGCTTACAACATCCTACTATCTGGGGAATGATGTAAAGAGTATGTGGACCCTTGAGAATGGGTGGAAGACGCAGCTTAGGTAGAATGTGTAGTTATTATCTCCATCCAGGTAGCTCCCTAGAGACAAGAACCAACAACAAAGAAGAAATGATGTTCTGTCTCTTTAAGATACATCTGGGAGAGGCCAACAAATAGAGAAGGTAGCTCTTCAGTATCCCTACTCCTTTGAAACTAACATCGAGGAAGAAGAAGAAGATACTTATCCGAGTTCCCACATTTAACATCATACATTTGACACCAGTGAAGGGAAAAGATAATAACAACATCCAACCTTTTCTACAGAAAGATCCGATTTGAAGAATTGAATTTAAATTTGAAAATAGATACTCCTCTGTGGTTCGGAACAAGACACCTACTTTGCACCTAAATTATAGTCATTAGAAATAAATTGAATTTTGAATTCGATCTCTAAATTGTATGGTGATGAATTGGAAGGACTTTAAAGTTTGAAATTTGTAACTGACATGACATCTGGCTTAGGAGTATTTAAAATCTGATTCTTAACTTGGTATTTTTATTGTCTCATGTCAGACAGGCAGCCAAAGATGGGAAGGATTATTCAGAGAACATCAGGGAAGGATGGAACTTGGGAAGATCTGATAAAAATGGAAGAGTTATCAGAGAGAATGAGAGTTGGCATTAAAAGAGTAAGAAAGAGGAAATGTGAACAGCAAGACTCTCTTTTAAGGGACCAACGTTAACATACTAATAAAAGAGTTACTTAGTGGTAAGAGGAAACTAGTTATGAGGAAGAACCCATATTGACTGAGCACCTATTCAATATTCTAAGGAAGAGGTACTGGAGGAGAAGTCTGATTGCATTAGAAGGAGGAAAAAGGGAATGAGTATTCGTATCAGAGTCGATGTATTTGACCAGTGGATCTAAGTTTGTCTAACCCTTGATAGTAAAGTGGCTTCTATTATCAAGGTGTAAAGAAATTGTCCCTAGAATTGGCATTCTTAATTGGCTTTATTACAAAATTGACAACATACGGAACGTGATAGATTAAATTTGAACAGCTGGGAATTCCACAGGAATTGGAATGAAATTGTGTTATCGACCACAAGCTGTGGAATGAGAAGGGTGAGACGGATCTTGAAACTTAAAATATTAAATTGAAGGCTGAGACTGAATTTGGTTGAATTGAAACATTCTTCATGGTTTGCTTTAAATAAGAGTCACATGGTTTGCTTTAAATAAGAATCTGGACTGAACCCAGCTGAAATTTATATGAGAAACCATCATCAGATATATATTGAAGAACATCGTGTGAATACGAAGAGGGCTGATTAGTGTTGATCCCAGGATAGGAAAGAAGATATTATAGAGCAGAATAGCGATAGTGAAATAGAAAAGGGTTTGTGATAGAACAGAATTACATTGGAATGCATCGGGAAACATTAGTGCATGAATGGTAACTTGCCTTGTCCCAAGTTTTTTAGGAATTATAAGTTATAGGTTCGACTGTGGAATGGGATGGAAGAATGGGCAACAACACGGATGGAGGAAATTCACGCCCACGAAAACTCGGGAGGTGAAGGCTCATCAAACGGAAATTGTGAAACTACAACCATGAAAACTCAGGAAGCTTGATAAGATTTTGAGAAGAAACGTTATCTTGTTGTTGTTAATAAATGGAGAATGTAATGGTCACACATATGTATGTCTGATTATTTACTTATCATAAATGATGGCTTATCATATATGATAAAAGGAAGGAATGTTAATCCTGGCCAAATTGTGACTAAAATTGAGTAAAGGCTTGTGTGCTGTTAGGCCATTTTAGTCAAGTTAAATGTGCTTTTGCAGAACTGGGACTATCACTGTTTTGATAGCAAAATCTTCACTGAATTGAATGTTTAGTTTACAATTAATTTTGCATCTGAGAATGAGCTATTTTTGTTTCCCAAAGGTATTGTGGAGCTTGGGTACAGGTGGGTGCATGGAGCTATTTCACCTTCTCTGTCAAGGAACCCATTGGAAAGTTTAAATGGCTTTACTAAAACATATAAAAATGTAAATGGGATTAACAAGGTGGAAGCTGAGAGAATGTTTTTCTGGAACTTTATTCTTTGAAGTATAGGGGCCTGAGGAGTGATGTGACAGGCATGTATAAAATCATGAGGGAAACAAATAGGGTGAAAGCATGGAGTCTTTTTTCCCTAGGGTAGGGGATTCAAGAGGACAACTTTTTCACACAGGGAGTGGTGGGTATATGGAATGAGCTGGCAGAAAAAGTAGTTGAGGCAGGTACAAGACAACATATAAAAGACATTTGGACAAATAAATGAATTAGAAAGGTTAAGAGGGATATGGGTCAAATGCAGGAAAAATGGGACTAGCATATGTGGGCATCTTGGTTGGCATGAATGAATTGCTGACCCGTTTCATCTATATCTAATTTTGCCAATTATTTCCAATATTTAAGAAGTGCCACTGCAGTTCCAATCGTGAAGATAGCCCCATAATGTCGTTAGGAAAGGAATTCCAGTATTTTGAACCAGTGACAATTAAAAAAGTGATATATTTCCAAACCGGGTTGTTCTGTTGCCTGGAGTACCAGCTGTCTGTTCTTGACTGGCTGTGGGTTTCAGAAATGCTGTTGAATTAGCCTCACAAATGCACTACACATTGCAGCAGCCATATGGTAATAGTGTAAAGCATGAATATTTAGGGTAGTGGTTTGGCAACTTATTGCATAGGTTGCCTAGTTCTGGAAATTTTAATTACCTTTGTTGGAGCAGCACTCATCTCAGCAAGTGAAAAATCTTCCATCACTCTTGACTTCTATCTTGACAATGATGGAATGGGTTTTAGGTGGCAGGAAGGTGGTTACTTACGGCGGCAAACTAAATACTGAGCAGATCTTGTAGCCACATTGTTTCAATGGCTGGACTAGTTGAGTTTCCAGTGAAAGCTGACTAATTGATAGTAATGCCATTGACGTTCTTACATTGTCTCTTGCTGGAGAGGATCCTGATCTGGCACATTTGTGGTGCAAATATTACTAGCCATTGATCAGACCATGCCCGAATGGTGTCTTGGTCTGACACATGCACCTGTGGATAATATTTACTGAGAAGATATGAATGAAATAGAAGATTATGTAGTCCTTGTCAAACATCCTCACTTCTGACCTCATTTTGGAAGGAATAATATTGGCGAAACAGCTGATGATGGCCAGGCCTAGAATGCTGACTGAGTGTTGCCCAGGGATTGTGATAATAACCTTCTACAACCACAAACAACTTGGTGCACTGTATAACTTCAGCCATTAGAATATTTTCCCCTTGAAATTTACCAACCAATTTTATTAAGGTGCACTAATGCACACATGATCAAATGCTGCCTTGATGTAAAAAGCACTCACTTCCATCTCTTCTCTGGTATCAATCAAGGCTATGAAGAGCTCTAGAGCTGTGTGATTCCTCCAAACAATTCCTCTGAAATTGATATTCATAAGCGGGTTATTTCTTAATAAATTAGACTTGATACCACTGTCAATGACTCCTATCAAATTGCTGATGAATGAATGAGAGCAGACTGATTATACTGTGGACTGGTTAGAATAGATAATACCCCAGCTTTTTATAAACACAGCATAGCTGGGAGATTTTCCTTATTGCTGAGAAGATGTTCATTGTAACTGCACTGGAACTGTTCAAGGAAACCAGCTAGCTCTGGAGTATAATCCTGTCCTCCAGCTGGATTGTTGTTTAGTCCCAGAGCCTTTGCTGTATCTAATGCCCAGATTCATTTCTAGATATCATGAGGAGTGAACCTATTTGGTTGGATTAACACATGTAGCTCTCAGGAGAAAACCAAAATGCATAATCTATTTCGTACTGTAGGAGAAATGTGTTTGTGGATTTCAGCCCAGTCTTAAACACTCTCAGCTTGACCTCACCGTAAAAGAAGATGGGTTTGTTTTTGGAGTCACCACCTCCTGTTAGATGCGGGATTCTATGTAACATAAGATGGTCATATATTTATTGGTGAAGTCATTCCAAGTCCTTATAAGTAGGGCGGAAATAAAATATTTCTCCATAATAATACTAAATTCATCAGGTATAGTAGGCAATTCTTAGACAATGCAAAATTCATATGACATTTAATAAATTGCACAAATATTTGCAAAGATGCAGGGAAATCTAATTCTTAAAATGCACTTTAAAAAGTGTTATTATTAATCAAACCCACAAACAAAATCAAAAAGCTGTAATTTCATCTCCAGAATCCACAAGATCGATTTACCAATTTTAATTTCTGCTATGTTTGCATATTTCCAATAAAATTATTTAACCCCATTCATCATATAGGTTTCAGTTCAGTGCTGCCTTAAGCCAAGTAACATATTTCAATGTAATTACTTGTTGCTTCCTTCCTCTCCTTTCATGCAACTTTGCAACCTTCACAATTTTATGTGCAATTATACATCAATGTTTTTTTAGTTCGTTGGTGCATCCCAAAATAAATCTTATGGTCTTATAAATTACTAAACTGGGTTATGTAATTAAAGATAATGAAATATGATTGTGCTTTCATCACAATTTTCTGATATCTGAGCCAGACTTGCTCACAAAGATGATGTTTCTTTGTTGAAGAAATAATTCCAACTATTGTATCTGAATATTGCACCTGAATAGAATTTGATCTGCTGTCACTCCATAAGTCCAAATTAATAGCATACAGCTGTTCTCCACTATCAAAGGAAATTATTATTTTAAGTAGTTGTATTTGTTTCTACTCATCCACAAATTGATATAATTCACTGGAATTGAATACATTACTCTTTCTGAATAAACAACAATTCATAATTCTATGTTGAAAGTAATCTTAATCTCCTGTTTTTCTTTTTTGAGGATATTGGAAATGCAACAGAAATTGAATGTGAACACACAATCTTTGCTTCAGAAAATAAGTTACAATAGAGATGTTGATTTTTGGTTGCAGTCACTAAATACACGCAAGTATATCAGGAGCTGGCTGCAGGAGTTGTGGACAAGGAGGTACACTGCCAAAACATACAGCAGGATCTAGATCAGCAACAGAAAAGTGCAGGGAAATGGCAGATGGTGTTTACTCTAAGCAAGTGTGTGATGTAGGTATGTTACAAAACCTACCTGAATCGTCATTGGGAATCTGCCCACAGCCATGTCCGCGATTTTGGCGCTGTTTGGAGGGGGCGGGTTTAAAACGCGATTTTTACTAGGCTGTTCTAATCGCAGATGTTCAGCCTAGTAAATCATTAACGAAAAATCGCTGCAAGACCCGGTCGCAAAAGGTATTATTAGTTTTATAGGCCTCGATAATATAGTTATAATAGTTTTAAAATTACTCTCTCATTCCGCAACCTCTCGCAGCCCCAGGGTTTTATAAAGCAAACAATTAAAGGTATGTACCTTATTTTTACATTAAATGGGGCATATATATAACCCTGTATATCAAGTTATCTATAGCGAGTAGTTCATTTTGGGCTTTTTATATCCCGCAGTATTTTTCTCGGCATTTGAGGGCACTAATCCAGCGCGATGCGAACGTTCTAAACCAGCGCGTTCACATGAACCCACTAGAAAGCCGATTTAAATGGGCATTTATTTACAGCAATTGAACACTAAATTCCTTCCATTTGGCCTATAAATTAATGTAAATTAGATATAAAAATCATGTTATATTGTGAATTATTTGTGAATAATCTTTGGACACTTAGGCTATTTAAAAATGTTAATCTTTCCTTAAGAAATGGGCTTTTGACTATCCAAGATCACAGCTTTTTTGTAATGTCCATTGAAAATCAATAGGGAGCAAGATGCTAATTTCCGAGTATGATAATGGCCATAACGTTTTTAATACTTGAGATATGAAAGTGAATTTGGTGTCAAATTAAACTTATTGTTATGCTTTATCTGATGGGATAAATTGCAGACTTGATTTTTAAAATCTCAAAATTTTGTAACATTGCTATGTGATGTCGTCAAATAAAAGAGGAAATCATACAGTTAATTGCAAGACTCTTAACGGCATTGATGAATAGAGGGGTTTTTGTCCATAGCTCCCTAATGTGCCAAAACAAGTACATAGAGAGGTTAAAAATGCCTCTGATATGCTTGCCTTCATTGATCAGGGCATTGAGATTAAGAGTCAAGCGGTCATTTTGCAGGTTTACGGGACTTTGGTTAGGTGGCATGTGATTATATAAGCAACTAGACTAAGTGGGACCCTTTGGGTCCCAGCATCACACGGGAGGGCTAGTCACCAACGCAATATTCAACCTCTCCACCAATTCCAATATTGCTCGCCAGTGAAGGGGCTGTCTGTTGCGCTAGTATGGGTGTTGTGGGCCGAAGGTACTGGTTTGCAGAGGGCTAGTATAGACATTGTGGGCCCAATGGATTCTCGGGATGGCATCCAACTGTTGCAACGATTTTAAAAGCCAAGCCAAGGCAAACAATTCGGCTGCAGTCACCTGACAACCAAAATTCATTTTGTGAACACAAACACTTTAAAATGGCGAGGCAAACAATTGGGCTGCAGCCACTTTACAGCGGAATCGAGGGGACTCACCGTGGAGTAGACGTGCTTTCAGTGTTATTCGCAGCTCAGTGAGCCGTGACCCTCTCGCTTCCTGTGTCTGGCAGAGACTGAGTAAGGCATTACACTTCCTGGTTTTATTGTCCCTCCTCCAGCCGCCAGCGGGGGCAGCAGAGAGAATGGGGAATTTTTTTTAAACATTTATATCTTTGATTTTTTCATCGAGTAATTGGTTTTAATATGGTTAAGAGTGACTTTCGTTGAAATGGTTAACCAGAGTTCCTGAAGTTAAGCCAGTGCCTGATTCTCCTCCCCTCCCCACTCGAGCGCGGAACCTGTGAGATACAATGAAAAATCCTCCAGTCCCGGAAGGCGGAGGGGGGCTCTGAGTGAGGTGGCCAAAAATGACGGCCGTAGGTGGCGGCGTTCTCTCGGAAATCGCAGCACAGTGAGCCAAAAGCGGTCAAGATCAGTAATATAGATAATGGCAACTACACCAGTGTTGAAAATGATCAGACTCATACATAGTGATTAGAATCCATAGTCATTTATTAGCAACTCTACGGAGGAAATTATAGGTGCTTTCGTCTCCATGCATTCGGCTAGTCTAACCAGAGAGAGAAAGTAAGAGAACTCACTAACAAGCCTGCGGGCGGATCAGCAGAATGAGTGACATAAGGAATATGCAGCATGCATAAGCTGTGTGGCAACATCAATATAATTAAAAGTCTCATGTTGACCACTTCCTGTCTGCGCTGTATATTGATTTTAGAACAAACGCTACCATATATCGCTATGACTTTTGGACATTTTACTCACAGTCTTCCGCTGAGCAGGCCCCGAGAGGATATTATAACGTGTATATCTTTGAGGGCGCTTGTGTTATGCAGTATTTTTATCGGCAACGAGTGAACGTAAACCAGCGCGTTCACATAACCCACTAGAAAGCCGATTTTCCATCGATTAAAAAAAAGTTATGAGTGTTTAAATAACCTTGAGGTCCTCTCGCCTGTCAATCATTTCGATGAAGGTAACGCCCCTTCTGAGGGGGGGGGGGGGAGGCAGGACTATAAAACCATGCCTGGACGTGACTCAGTCAGTCTGCAAGATCGCGAGTGAGAGGCCACAAATCTCATTCTACGCTGTGAACTGAACTGTGAGTCTGCAAGGTACTCGCAATAAATGATTTGTTAGCCCTTAATGACAATGCCATGAGTTGTTTGGCCTGATGCCCTGCCTGTGCTTGAAACTGCAGTGCTTTATTAGGTCAGACTGTATTTGTAAGGAATAAATGCTTTATTAGGTCCGGCTGTGTTTGGTTTAAAAGTCCTGCTCATTTTGTGACTTCCGCTTAGTGGACAGGTTGTGCTGATTGTGTAATTTCCGGTAAGTGCAGAGGTCACGCTGATTGCGGAAGTGCTGCGGACTGCAGAAGCCCCAAAGTGGAGAGCCGAGCTCAGCCGTGTGAGTATTCAAGAAAGTTTACTGCCATATTTATGGTGCGAATCTGTCAGTGTGTGTGTGTGCATGAGTGTGTGTGTGTTTGAGTGTACATGTGTGGGTGTGTGTGTGTGTGTGTGTGTGTGTGTGAGTGTGCGAGTGTGTGCGAGTGTGTGTGTGTGTGCGTGTGTGTGTGTTTGAGTGCGTGTGTGTGTGTGTGTGTGTGTGTGTGTGTGTGTGTGTGTGTGTGTGTGTGTGTGTGTGTGTGTGTGAGTGTGTGTGTGTGCGTGCGTGCATGCACGCCCACAACCAGCGCTCCAGAAAGCATATATATGACTAATTGGGGTGGGCTTTCTGGAGCACTGGTATGGGTGTTGTGGGCAGCACAGTCCCTCAAGACTGATGTGCTGGCAGCTCACTCACGGCTGCTGGGCTGGCAGTTGACTCACGGCTATTCCTTGAAATTCCATTTCAAGCAGGGAGCAAGGCCCCCAAATTCAAACCCATTTTCCTACCATTTCAAGCAGGGTGCAAGGCCACCAAATTCAGGTGCAGTTTCATACAACTTCAAGCAGGGTGCAAGGCCACCAAATCCAAGTGCAGTTTCATACCATTTCAAGGAGGGTGCGAGGCCACCAAATCCAAGTGCACTTTCATACCACATCAAGCAGGGTGCAAGGCCACCAAATTCAAGTGCAGTTTCATACCACCTCAAGCAGGGTGCAAGGCCACCAAATTCAAATGCAGTTTCATACCATTTCATGCAGGGTGCAAGACCACCACATTCAAATGCAGTTTCATACCATTTAATGTGCACACCAAAACCACACAAAACACCACACTCACAGTTCAGTAGGCATTAAGTGTGTCCAGTTGATTCACAGCTCAGACAGAGTCGTGACCTCTCCCTCCCCCATCATGCAGAGACTGAGCCACACCCACACTTCCGGGTTTTATAATCCCTCTCCCCCTCTCACCGGAAATAATGTGGCCTTCATGGCGTGATTGACAGGAGAGAGATTCTCAATATTTTTTAAACACTAATAACACTCTTATTTTTAATTAATGGGAAGAATCCTCTGCACCTGATGAGCGGAGGGGGACTGAGTAAGATGGCCAATAATCACAGCTGTAAATGGTAGTTTTATCTAAAATGAAATTCAGTGCAAACAGGAAGTTGTCAAGTTTAGACTTCCAACCATTTGCAGTGCGTTCACTTCAACCCAAAACCCCCACCAACCGTTTGCAGTGCGTTCACTTAAACCCAAAACCCCACCCAACCGTTTGCAGTGCTTAAATTTCAACCGAAAACCCCACCAAACCATTTGCAGTGCTTTCACTTCAACCCCAAACCCCACCCAACCATTTGCAGTGCTTTCACTTCAACACAAAAGCCCACCCAACCATTTGCAGTGCTTTCACATCAACACAAAATCCCACCCAACCATTTGCAGTGCTTTCACTTTAACCCCAAACCCCACCCAACCATTTGCAGTGCTTTCACTTCAACACAAAAGCCCACCCAACAATTTGCAGTGCTTTCACTTCAACACAAAAGCCCACCCAACCATTTGCAGTGCTTTCACTTCAACCCAAAACCCCACCCAACCATTTGCAGTGCTTTCACTTCAACCCAAAACCCCACCCAACCTTTTGCAGTGCTTTTACTTCAACCCTAACCCTCACCAACCATTTGCAGTGCTTTTACATCAAACCAACTACATTTTCATTGTCAAATCACATTAAGGGCACTCAAGGTAAGTAAACCACACTTACAGTTTAGTAGACATGTGTTCAGTGTTATTCACAGCTCAGACTGAGAGTCGTGACCCTCTCACTTCCACCATCTTGCAGAGACTGACTGAGGCACAACACTTCCGGGTTTTATAGTCCCTCCCCCCAGCAGGGATAGCAGAGAGAATGTCAACATTTTTTAAACATTAATAACTCTTTTATGTATCACCAAAGGGAAAAGTACTCTTGTCCTGCACAGCGGAGGGGGACTCTGAGTAAGCTGGCCAAATATCACAGCCGTAACTGGCAACATTTTTTCTAAAATCATTAAATTGGAAAACAGGTGGTCAAGATCTTACTTTTAGTAATATAGATAAATATATATATATATATATATATATATAGTACTAACACACTAATCTACAACCAGCAATATTGAGTGTAACAAAAGTATACAAAAGTAACAACCACCTGATCATCAACACAATGCAATAATTCATGGTAGAGAGCCGAGATCAAAGTCCACAAAATGGAAATATAGCATCTATCAACTGAGAAGTATCGGGAATGGTGTTTTGAGAAGTATGAAAGCATAATCAGGTTTTAAGAGTTAAAAATATATTTATGTTTCCAAGAATGATTAGTGATGTATATTGTTATAGCCACAACATAAAGTTACACTTGCTGCAAAGCATTAATCACGGTTTTGCTATGTTCTCTGTAGAAAGTATGTGTTCTGATAATTGGTGGTGCAAGGCTAAAAGTAAACAATGTGTAAATCACAAGTATAGGAAACAACATTTTAGAAAGAACAGTTTGTAACAGATAGAACTAACAAGGATCTGGGGCTCATTCACGTCTTTCTAATGAACACCAATAACATGTTAACCATATTATACAATTGCCACACAAGAAGACTAGGACGTGGAATGTCTCATGAACAATCCAGAGTTTTCAATAATAAATACATCAGTTGGATGTCAGCTGAGGACAGTTCTGTTTTAAACACGTTTGAAGGAGACGAAAAAATGAAGCGGACACCTCTATGGTACTACAGCTGAACAGCAACTAATGTTTATATGAAGCATAACATTTCAGCTAACACAATCTAACCTTACATAGGTCCAAAAACATTCAGAATATGAAAGGACCTGTTCCAAGTAATAGTTGAAGATACCATATGGGTCTTCAGGTAGATTTTGCTTCATTAATCTCGCTATTAATACAACTCCACGACTCATGGTAATTTCCATATCTATTGCAAAACTTAAAAACATTTGGTGAACGTCACACAAGGTGCTGAGACATCTTTTTGCCAGATCAAGGCTCATATCTATTGCAATATTGCAACATTCTCCTTGGTGGACCTCGTGCGAGGGTACAATCAAATACCAGTCCGCCCCGACGATATCCAGAAGACGGCCATTATCACACCATTTGGTCTTTTCGAATTTGTGCGGATGCCGTTTGGGTTGAAGAACGTCGCGCAGGCCTTTCAGCGGCTTATGGACTGCGTGTGCCGCGGATTGGACTTCGTTTTTGTGTACCTGGACGACATACTCGTGGCCAGTCGCTCGCGGCAGGAGCACTGCACCCACCTCCGTCAACTGTGTCAGCGCCTCAGCGATTTCGGTTTAACTATAAACGCGTCCAAGTGCTGTTTCGGGGTCCTGACGGCTATCAACTTCCTCGGCCACCGCGTGACTGAACAAGGCGTGGTGCCTCTGCCGACCAGGGTGGACGCTATCCGCAGGTTCCCCCATCCGACCACAGTTAGGGGCCTGCAGGAATTCGTGGGAATGGTCACTTTCTATCACCGCTTCCTGCCGTCAGCGGCTGCGGTCATGCGTCCGCTTTTCAACCTAGCTCCCACGAGGTCCGATGTCGATCTTCTGGAAGAACACTTGGGACTACGTGGCTTTTGGAGTGTCTCGGCTTGCATAATGCTAGAAGGGCTTGGCCAAGCAGATGCAAGGATGGAACCCGTGGTGGTTAGGTATAGTGGTGGGTAATTTGTGTTGTGTTATCCAAAATAAAGTTTAGTTGCTCAAGTGCTTGATTCAGTATTTTAATGACTGAAACAAGGCTGGGGGGAGCTTAGAACGAGCTATTTACATTGGGGGCTCATCCGGGATCTCAACAGACCCCCAACCACAAGTTTGCTATTAAGGATGTTGAGTTGTCCCCATTCTCGAGTGCAGAAATCGGCACCATGGTGCGGTTTCGCATTGATTTTCGGCACTTCGCTAGTCGGAGCAGATCGATCATTCGCGGGCTTGGGAAAGGGTCTAATCATGATCATTCGAACAGAATCTAACAAGCACGGGGTGGTGATTAGCACTCCTTTGGGTTTGGGGCCCATAAAACCAGGGTGGAGTTAGAGGCCCTTTCTTGGGTTAGAGGCCCAAAACTCGGTCGTAGTTGGCAGACTGCAGCTGCTGGCGAAAACCATAAATTCAGACTTGGGTAAAAGTACCAGATTTGGTATTCAATTGGCGGGATATTGAAAACAAGTCTGGTTTACGTGCTAAGCGGTGAAACATTTGACCTATCATTACTGGGAGCGCTGATTGGAAAGGTGCGTCCCGAAAAACGGCATCGACTGACAGCGTGAAGAGGCTAGGTGCTGACACATACGCAAAGCAGGTGAGAAGGAAATCCTTTTGACCAGGTAAAACCTTTAGGTTGGTTACAGCCCACGCCTGTAAGAAGATATCCAAATCCCTCCCTGGAGTGATGTGCGAGGAATCTCGGAAAGGGACTGGGCTTGGTGGCTAGAGTATGGATTGGCTGGGAACATGATAGTGCATTCGAGATTTCATTGGGCAATTAAATTTCAATTCAAGAAGCGTATGTTGAATGGTACACACTAAAACTGATTGAACAAACTGTACTTAAATTTGTAGAATCAAAAACCTAAATGCAAGACTTCATATTGAGGTTCTGCCCGTTCAATAGAATTCGAATTCTGTGTATATAGAACTTCGGAGTTTGTGCATGTTTGAGATCGATTCCGAATAGCGGCTGATAAACAGTGAATAGTAACCATCTGATCGATTGTTGATTAGTACTTGACAGCGAAGAGTAACTGAGAGACGGGAACCTGGTTTACTTGGTGAAAAGTACCCGGATGTGAGAGGCGCCCCTATTTCTGAGAACAGAGTGGAGGGATAGAGGTTCCCCCAATAGAAGTGCAGTCTTAGCAGGATAGTAACATTTAGGAGGAAAAGTAGTTATTTAAGAAGTAGTACCCCTCAGCAAAGAGTACTTTAGGAAGGGGAACATTTTCGGTATCGGAGGGAGAGGTTCACTGATTGATAACAGCACGACACGGAATTGATATCGAGTGTTTGTGAATTGTGCGCTAGTGTGTTAAATTATTATTGTAAATTTCCAGCTTTTTTAGTATCTCCAGTCTTTTTTAATATCTTTATCGGATCCGAACTGTATAAATACTTTGTGTATGTAAAAAATATTTAGCGTGTGTTAAGATCGCGCACCGCTAGTTGTATTGGCTGTGTGAGTGCTTAAGGATATTGGGTATTAGATAATTGGGGTAAAAGTGCGTTTTAATTGAATATATGGTATTTGTTTAAATCAGGATTGTTAGTATTGTTAGAATCCGATTCGTGGTGGTTCGATCAGGGTTCGTATTCTTTCGTTCGCTGTGTCGGGGAAGGGATCGTTCCGTTGACCGAGTACGCCACAAGGAGGATTTATTAGAGTGTGTGACTCATCGTCATAATAAGTGGATACTTGTAGTTTATATTGGGGTATTTTTTGTTCTACTTGTAATTGGGGGAATAATTTCTTATTTGATTCTAGTTTTACTTGCGTGGTTCGGGTTTGTTTGTCTTTGTGAACTTGAAGTGTTCTGAGTGGGAGAGATTACTGCTAAGATTTAAATATTAAGTGCCTTAGTTTGGGAGACCGGAGATTCTTTGTTTAAAGGCTGAAAGTTGAATAAGGCGATTGTGATCAAACTGATAAGAAAGTTGAACACGCGATTGAAGAGCGATTGAGTCAAACAATTGAATAGAGCGATTGAGCCGAGTGATTGACTAGCGGTTGGGAAAGATTGAATGTACAATTGTATGGGAAAGGTGTGAATCTGCTAGATCTTAGTCATTGTGTGGGAGCGATTTCAGTGGCCTTGGAGTTTGAAAGGAAGGAGCGAGTATTGAGGAGGTGTGAGTGCGTTGAAACTTATCTGTATTGCGTCTATTGTGTAGGAGGATGGGAAATATTCTCAAAGAAGGACCTATCAAACATTCCTGAAAGTCCATTGAGAATAATTTGTGAGAAAATTCCTCAGGAAGCAGAGAGATTAAGAAAATTGTCGGGGGAATTAAATAAAGTTTTGGGGAACCAAACCCAAACCAATTAGGAGCAGACGAGGGCATTCGATCCAATTTGTGATCCCAGCTACAAAGACAGATGTATACAGCAATTTGTTCTTCCCCCACACAATTAGAGCATGGAATAATCTCCACCCAACTATAGTTACCCAACCAGATGCAACTAATTTTAAAGTAGCTCTTTCTTCCCAATAACCCTCTTTGGCTTAAGCCGTCCCTTCACCACCTCCAGTTTAAATTCCATTTGGAATATTTTGGAGGACCAAGAAACCAAGAACCAAGAACCAAGAACGAATTTTGGCCGATAGGTGGATTAAAGTCTGTAGTAGGAATAACCTACATAGAGACAATTATTAGGCGATATGGAAACATTGAAGAAGGTAACAAGCTTATTGAAATATGGAAAATGTTCTTTACTGAAAGGAAAGGAAATAAAGAAGTCATTCTGCTTTCTACTTTAAGAATGGCAGCATTCAAGTTAGGGATAAGAATGGAAGAAGAGAGCTGGTCCTTCTCTAAGTATTTCGGAACAGGGAAAGAAAGATAGTGGAAGTCAGAAGCAGAAGCAGGAGAGAGCATCGACTCTTAAAGGGGAAATGACTACGATGGCTCTTAAAGGGGAGGTGCCAACTAAAATTTAACTAATCAAATTTAGTAAGAGTGCAGCGGTTAGCATGGATCTCGAATGGAGAGAAGCCCAATATATAAAATGATGGGCAGACTTTTTTGGAACAGTCAAAGCATTCCTCTCAGCCTTCTCATGTAGGTGCTGGGCTAGATGTCCACGTTCCTGTGCAACCTGTTTTGACGCCAGCTAAATCCTTCCAGAGACCAGTTCTAAGAATCCAGAAAAAGGAAGTAACATCAAAGGAGGAGGAAGAATTTAAAGCATGGGTTGCTCCTGGTTACATTGGAGACAGACCAATGTAAGCACTCTTAAGCACTCTCAGCTTGACCTCACTGTAAAAGAAGATGGGTTTGTTTTTGGAGTCACCACCTCCTGTTAGATGCGGGATTCTATGTAACATAAGATGGTCATATATTTATTGGTGAAGTCCTTCCAAGTCCTTACAAGTAGGGTGGAAATAAAATATTTCTCCATAATAATACTAAATTCATCAGGCATAGTAGGCAATTATTAGACAATGTAAAATTTATATGACATTTAATAAATTGCACAAATATTTGCAAAGATGCAGGGAAATCTAATTCTTACAATGCACTTTAAAAAGTGTTATTATTAATCAAACCCACAAACAAAATCAAAAAGCTGTAATTTCATCTCCAGAATCCACAAGATCGATTTACCAATTTTAATTTCTGCTGTGTTTGCATATTTCCAATGAAATTATTTAACCCCATTCATCATATATGTTTAAGTTCAGTGCTGCCTTAAGCCAAGTAACATATTTCAATGTAATTACTTGTTGCTTCCTTCCTCTCCTTTCATGCAACTTTGCAACCTTCACAATTTTATGTGCAATTATACATCAATGTTTTTTTAGTTCCTTGGTGCATCCCAAAATAAATCTTATGGTCTTATAAATTACTAAACTGGGTTATGTAATTAAAGATAATGAAATATGATTGTGCTTTCATCACAATTTTCTGATATCTGAGCCAGACTTGCTCACAAAGATGATGTTTCTTTGTTGAAGAAATAATTCCAACTATTGTATCTGAATATTGCACCTGAATAGAATTTGATCTGCTGTCACTCCATAAGTCCAAATTAATAGCATACAGCTGTTCTCCACTATCAAAGGAAATTATTATTTTAAGTAGTTCTATTTGTTTCTACTCATCCACAAATTGAAATAATTCACTGGAATTGAATACATTACTCTTTCTGAATAAACAACAATTCATAATTCTATGTTGAAAGTAATCTTAATCTCCTGTTTTTCTTTTTTGAGGATATTGGAAATGCAACAGAAATTGAATGTGCACACACAATCTTTGCTTCAGAAAATAAGTTACAATAGAGATGTTGATTTTTGGTTGCAGTCACTAAATACATGCAAGTATATCAGGAGCTGGCTGCAGGAGTTGTGGACAAGGAGGTACACTGCCAAAACATACAGCAGGATCTAGATCAGCAACAGAAACGTGCAGGGAAATGGCAGATGGTGTTTACTCTAAGCAAGTGTGTGATGTCGTCAAATAAAAGAGGGAATCATACAGTTAATTGCAAGACTCTTAACGGCATTGATGAATAGAGGGGTTTTTGTCCATAGCTCCCTAATAAGTGCCAAGACAAGTAGATAGAGAGGTTAAAAATGCCTCTGATATGCTTGCCTTCAATGATCAGGGCATTGAGATTAAGTGTCAAGCGGTCATTTTGCAGGTTTACGGGACTTTGGTTAGGCGGCATGTGATTGTATAAGCAACTAGACTAAGTGCGACCCTTTGGGGAGGGCTAGTCACCAACACAATATTCAACCTCTCCACCAATTCCAATATTGCTCGCCAGTGAAGGGGCTGTCTGTTGCGCTAGTATGGGTGTTGTGGGCTGAAGGTGCTGGTTTGCAGATGGCTAGTATAGACATTGTGGGCCCAATGGATTCTCGAGATGGCATCCAACTGTTGCAACGATTTTAAAAGCCAAACCAAGGCAAACAATTCGGCTGCAGTCACCTGACAACCAAAATTCATTTTGTGAACACAAAATGGTTAAAAAGCCGAGGCAAACAATTGGGCTGCAGCCACCTGACAACCAAAATTCATTTTGTGAACACAAACACTTTAAAATGGCGAGGCAAACAATTGGGCTGCAGCCACTTTACAGCCGCATCGTGGGGAGTCACTGTGGAGTAGACGTGCTTTCAGTGTTATTCGCAGCTCAGAGAGCCATGACCCTCTCGCTTCCTGTGTCTGGCAGAGACTGAGTAAGGCATTACACTTCCTGGTTTTATAGTCCCTCCTCCAGCCGCCAGTGGGGGCAGCAGAGAGAATGGGGAATTTTTTTTAAACATTTATATCTCTGATTTTTCATCGATGGGAAAAATCCTCCAGTCCCGGAAGGCGGAGGGGGGCTCTGAGTGAGGTGGCCAAAAATGACGGCCGTAGGTGGCGGCGTTCTCTCGGAAATCGCAGCACAGTGAGCCAAAAGCGGTCAAGATCAGTAATATAGATAATGGCAACTACACCAGTGTTGAAAATGATCAGACTCAGACATAGTGATTAGAATCCATAGTCATTTATTAGCAACTCTACGGAGGAAATTATAGGTGCTTTCGTCTCCATGCATTCGACTATTCTAACCAGAGAGAGAAAGTAAGAGAACTCACTAACAAGCCTGCGGGCGGATCAGCAGAATGAGTGACATAAGGAATATGCAGCATGCATAAGCTGTGTGGCAAAATCAGGGATATAATGGTGTTTAAAGCAAGTGTGTGATGTCGTCAAATAAAAGAGGAATCATACAGTCTAAGACTCTTAACTGCATTGATGAATAGAGGGGTTTTTGTCCATAGCTTAATTGCAGTGCCTTAACAAGTATGATAGAGAGGTTTTTTATATAGCTCCCTCCTGATATGCTGATCAGGGCATTGAGACGCTGCAGGTTTACGGGACTTTGGTTAGGCATATTGATAAGCAACTAGACTAAGTGGGACGCTTTGGGGAGGGCTAGTCAAAAACGCAATATTACCATATATCGCTAAGGGGCTGTCTGTTGCGCTAGTATGGGTGTTGTGGGCTTTTGGACATTTTACTCACAGTCCTCCGCTGAGCAGGCCCCGAGGATTTTTTCCATCGATTAAAAAGTTATGAGTGTTTAAATAACCTTGAGGTCCTCTCGCCTGTCAATCATTGCGATGAAGGTAACGCCCCTTCTGAGGGGGGGGTGGGGAGGCAGGACTATAAAACCCCGGATACCTGGACATGATTCAGTCAGTCTGCAAGATCGCGAGTGAGAGGCCACAAATCTCATTCTACGCTGTGAACTGAACTGTGAGTCTGCAAGGTACTCGCAATAAATGATTTGTTAGCCCTTAATGACAATGCCATGAGTTGTTTGGCCTGATGCCCTGCCTGTGCTTGAAACTGCAGTGCTGTATTAGGTCAGACTGTATTTGGAAGGAATAAATGCTTTATTAGGTCCGGCTGTGTTTGGTTTAAAAGTCCTGCTCATTTTGTGACTTCCGTTTAGTGGACAGGTTGTGCTGATTGTGTAATTTCCGGTAAGTGCAGAGGTCACGCTGATTGCGGAAGTGCTGCGGACTGCAGAAGCCCCAAAGTGGAGAGCCGAGCTCAGCCGTGTGAGTATTCAAGAAAGTTTACTGCCATATTTATGGTGCGAATCTGTCAGTGTGTGTGTGTGCATGAGTGTGTGTGTGTTTGAGTGTACATGTGTGGGTGTGTGACTGTGTGTGTGTGTGTGTGTGTCCAGTAAGTGCAGAGGTGTGCGAGTGTGTGCGAGTGTGTGTGTGTGTGTGTGTGTACTGTGTGTGTGTGTGTGTGTGAGTGTGTGTGTGTGTGTGTGTTTGAGTGTACATGTGTGGATGTGTGTGTGTGTGTGTGTGTGTGTGTGTGTGTGTGTGTGTGTGTGTGTGTGTGTGCGTGTTTGTGCGTGCGTGTGCGTGCGTGTGTGTGCGAGTGTGTGCGAGTGTGTGCGAGTGTGTGCGAGTGTGTGCGAGTGTGCGCACGCGCACGCCCACAATCAGCGCTCCAGAAAGCATATATATGACTAAGTGGGGGGGGGGGGGGCTTTCTGGAGCGCTGGTATGGGTGTTGTGGGCAGCACAGTCCCTCAAGACTGATGTGCTGGCAGTTGACTCTCGGCTATTCCTTGAAATTCCATTTCAAGCAGGGAGCAAGGCCCCCAAATTCAAACCCATTTTCCTACCATTTCAAGCAAGGTGCAAGGCCACCAAATTCAGGTGCAGTTTCATACAACTTCAAGCAGGGTGCAAGGCCACCAAATCCAAGTGCAATTTCATACCATTTCAAGCAGGGTGCGAGGCCACCAAATCCAAGTGCACTTTCATACCACATCAAGCAGGGTGCAAGGCCACCAAATTCAAGTGCAGTTTCATACCACTTCAAGCAGGGTGCAAGGCCACCAAATTCAAATGCAGTTTCATACCATTTCATGCAGGGTGCAAGGCCATCACATTCAAATGCAGTTTCATACCATTTCAAGCAGGGTGAAACCACCATAAAACCACACAAAACACCACACTCACAGTTCAGTAGGCATTAAGTGTGTTCAGTTGATTCACAGCTCAGACAGAGTCGTGACCTCTCCCTCCCCCCATCATGCAGAGACTGAGCCACACCCACACTTCCGGGTTTTATAATCCCTCCCCCCTCTCACCGGAAAAGGTGTGGCCTTCATGGCGTGATTGACAGGAGAGAGATTCTCAATATTTTTTAAACACTAATAACACTCTTATTTTTCATTAATGGGAAGAATCCTCTGCACCTGATGAGCGGAGGGGGACTGAGTAAGATGGCCAATAATCACAGCTGTAAGTGGTAGAGTTTTATCTAAAATGAAATTCAGTGCAAACAGGAAGTTGTCAAGTTTAGACTTCCAACCATTTGCAGTGCGTTCACTTCAACCCAAAACCCCCACCAACCGTTTGCAGTGCGTTCACTTCAACCCAAAACCCCCACCAACCGTTTGCAGTGCTTTCACTTCAACCCCAAACCCCACCCAACCACTTCAACCCCAAACCCCACCCAACCATTTGCAGTGCTTTCACTTCAACACAAAAGCCCACCCAACCATTTGCAGTGCTTTCACATCAACACAAAATCCCACCCAACCATTTGCAGTGCTTTCACTTCAACCCCAAACCCCACCCAACCATTTGCAGTGCTTTCACTTCAACACAAAAGCCCACCTAACAATTTGCAGTGCTTTCACTTCAACACAAAAGCCCACCCAACCATTTGCAGTGCTTTCACTTCAACCCCAAACCCCACCCAACCATTTGCAGTGCTTTCACTTCAACACAAAAGCCCACCTAACAATTTGCAGTGCTTTCACTTCAACACAAAAGCCCACCCAACCATTTGCAGTGCTTTCACTTCAACCCAAAACCCCACCCAACCATTTGCAGTGCTTTCACTTCAACCCAAAACCCCACCCAACCTTTTGCAGTGCTTTTACTTCAACCCTAACCCTCACCAAACATTTGCAGTGCTTTTACATCAAACCAACCACATTTTCATTTTCAAATCACATTAAGGGCACTCAAGGTAAGTAAACCACACTTACAGTCTAGTAGACGTGTTCAGTGTTATTCACAGCTCAGACTGAGAGTCGTGACCCTCTCACTTCCACCATCTTGCGGAGACTGACTGAGGCACAACACTTCCGGGTTTTATAGTCCCTCCCCCCAGCAGGGACAGCAGAGAGAATGTCAACATTTTTTCAACATCTTTTATATATCACCAATGGTAAAAGTCCTCTTGTCCTGCACAGCGGAGGGGGACTCTGAGTAAGCTGGCCAAATATCACAGCCGTAACTGGCAACATTTTTTCCAAAATCATTAAATTGAAAAACAGGTGGTCAAGATCTTACTTTTAGTAATATGGATAAATATATATATATATAGTACTAACACACTAATCTACAACCAGCAATATTGAGTGTAACAAAAGTATACAAAAGTAACAACCACCTGATCATCAACACAATGCAATAATTCATGGTAGAGAGCCGAGATCAAAGTCCACAAAATGGAGATATAGAATCTATCAACTGAGAAGTATCGGGAATTGTGTTTTGAGAAGTATGAAAGCATAATCAGGTTTTAAGAGTTAAACATATATTTATGTTTCCAAGAATGATTAGTGATGTATATTGTTATAGCCACAACATAAAGTTACACTTGCTGCAAAGCATTAATCACGGTTTTGCTATGTTCTCTGTAGAAAGTATGTGTTCTGGCATTTGGTGGTGCAAGGCTAAAAGTAAACAATGTGTAAATCACAAGTATAGGAAACAATATTTAGAAAGAACAATTTGTAACAGATAGAACTAACAAGGATCTGGGGTTCATTCACAAGTATTTCTAATGAACACCAATAATAACATGTTAACCATATTATACAATTGCCACACAAGAAGACTAGGACGTGGAATGTCTCATGAACAATCCAGAGTTTTCAATAATAAATACATCAGTTGGATGTCAGCTGAGAACAGTTCTGTTTTAAACACGTTTGAAGGAGACGAAAAATGAAGCGGACACCTCTATGGTACTACAGCTGAACAGCAACTAATGTTTATATGAAGCATAACATTTCAGCTAACACAATCTAACCTTACATAGGTCCAAAAACATTCAGGATATGAAAGGACCTGTCCCAAGTAATAGTTGAAGATACCATATGGGTCTTCAGGTAGATTTTGCTTCATTAATCTCGCTATTAATACAACTCCACGAATCATGGTAATTTCCATATCTATTGCAAAACTTAAAAACATTTGGTGAACGTCACACAAGGTGCTGAAACATCTTTTTGCCAGATCAAGGCTCATATCCATTGCAATATTGTTTAACAGCAATCCACAATTTACCTCTTTTAGAAACATAGAAACATAGAAATTAGGTGCAGGAGTAGGCCATTCGGCCCTTCGAGCCTGCACCGCCATTCAATATGATCATGGCTGATCATCCAACTCAGTATCCCATACCTGCCTTCTCTCCATACCCCCTGATCCCCATAGCCACAAGGGCCACATCTAACTCCCTCTTAAATATAGCCAATGAACTGGCCTCAACTACCCTCTGTGGCAAAGAGTTCCAGAGATTCACCACTCTCTGTGTGAAAAAAGTTCATATCATCTCGGTTTTAAAGGATTTCCCCCTTATCCTTAAGCTGTGACCCCTTGTCCTGGACTTCCCTAATATCGGGAACAATCTTCCTGCATCTAGCCTGTCCAACCCCTTAAGAATTTTGTAAGTTTCTATAAGATCCCCTCTCAATCTCCTAAATTCTAGAGAGTATAAACCAAGTCTATCCAGTCTTTCTTCATAAGACAGTCCTGACATCCCAGGAATCAGTCTGGTGAACCGTCTCTGCACCAACAGCAGCCATTCTATTCCAGAAATAAAATAAACAGAAAAAAAACACTACAAATTAATTCCTTCCCTAACTTTCCTTCATTCTTCTTAACTGGAAATACTGAGTGCCCATTTCTCCTTTCGCGGCTTTGCACTTCCTACTGCATACATCATAATCATAATCACATATGGCTTTTAGGGTCCACAGCGCTCCACCTGATTTATCATGCAAATTAAATTAAGATTGTAGCTAGTCCTAGTTTTGCATTAGTGATCTTCACATATTATTAATGTCATTGTCAAGCGGAATAGAGTATATATCACTGTAATATGTAAAGTCAATACAAAGATGTAACGTACTGCTGCTTGTTACCCATGCAGGCAACTTCCGCATTAAGGCCATCTGGCTATGGATATTTAAGGCCCTGTCCCACTTACGTGTCCTTGGCATGCAAATTACGTGACCTCGTCATCGCTTTGAGGCGCACGGGCATCGTGTGGCCGCGCGGGGCCAGTGTCACTGAGAAGCGCGGAGGGATATGGAGTTGTGCGCGGTATCGCTTGGCGCTCCGAAATTTTGTAGCGAACTAAATCTTTGCGCGCCACTAGCCTGTCGTGTAACTGATGGCCAAAGTGGGGCAGGCCCAAGACCCTGGCGCGATGCAACGTCTCACCTCCAACAGCAGCAGAAGCAGGCAAACGATCGCCGAGCTCGGCCTGGGGCTCTCGGCCGTTGCAGTCCAGATCCGCCCTCACTTCTACTCCCAGAGCGGGGCTAAGAAAATTGAAAACAGAGCGGGGACACAAAATGCAGGAGTAACTCTGCGGGACTGGCAGCATCTCTGTAGAGAAGGAATGGATGACGTTTCGGGTCAACACCCTTCTTTCAGACTGAAGAAGGGTCTCGACCCGAAACATACGGCAATTGTTTCTCTCCAGAGATGCTGCCAGTCCCGCTGAATTACTCCTGCATTTTATGTCCATCTTCAAATAACGTCACGCGCTCCAGCCGGCTGTGCGGGAGAAGTCGCGCGAGACTGTCGCGCCTCAACCCGACCATATGGTCGCGTAATTAGCGTGCCAAGGGCACGTAAGTGGGACAGGGGCTTTACTCTCACAGAATTCCTAAAAGTTTGAGAAACAAAATAAAATTTCCTGTGTGATTAAAAAGTACATAGGTAAACATAAAATATTGTTTTCACTTTGTGTTTTTCGACACAAACACAGATGATATGACTGCATTGTGGAAAATTCCAAGGGGCTACTTTCTAGAAATGAAAATCCCTCGCAATGCAAGGGCTGCTCCCCATCAAAACCATGTCGTAACAAATTTTGGCTAGAAATTCAACTGGTGTTCCTCGATTCAAATCTTGCGTCACACCCAATTTGTGTATGGAAACGTGCATTGTAGCAGAACTACCTGTACCTAAAGATACTCTGTATATCTGGCATACAGAAGATTTAACTGTATCTTCAACTGACATAATTCTCCTCGTGATTCTAAATGCAACTAATCATGGCGATCATTTGAAGGAGCTTGTTCCCACCTGTATAAGTGGTCAAACCTGCCCACAGTCTTTCGCAAGCAACTTGAAGTATGAACCCAGATGTTCCTTCTTATGATGCTAAATTACACCCTGAACAACTGATTGTACAAATCTTCCCCTTGGAAATCGACCACCGACGTCAAGTTTATGCAAACCTAAGAAACTGCAAGAGCTGGAATATGGAGCTACAAGCAATCTGCTGGGGGCACTCAGTAGGTCCAGCAGAATCTCTGGGGGGAAATAAATTGTTGCTGTTTTTAAGCAAGGTCAACTGAATACATTCTATCTCTGTCCCAACAATTCCCTGACATCAGTCTGAAGGGACGACCCGAAATGTCATCCATTCCTTCTCTCCAGAATTGCTTCCTGTCCCGTTGAGTTACTCCAGCATTTTGTGTCTTCCTCCAGTAGATTATTGCTTCAAGCTTATCCATTGGGACAGTTCTAGTACTCTATGAGTACAAGTGTCTTCAAGTGACCAGTTGCAAATCAAAGTTCTTTTCAGAAGTCTTAAATATCCCCCCAAATCATGTTACGCTTCTTATGATGCACAAGATTAAATTACACCCTGAACAAAAGTGAATTGTACAAATTTTCCCCTTTCACGGAAATCGACCACCGACCGTCAAGTTTTTATGCAAACCTAGCAGAAACAGCCCAAAAGTTTTCGGGCCACACCCCACACCCAAGTACTGCCCAACCACCCATACATCAGTCACCCAAGGGCAAAGTCTAGAGCTTCACCAAAAGCTGGGCTATGGAATATATTTAAGTAAGCAGGGCATTTTCAAAAGATGCTATGAGGTTTCCTCGTTTGAGACACCTGGTTTGTTGACATGGTGGCCCCCACAGCGCATACCAAATATAAATGTTGCTGTTTTTAAGCAAGGTCCACTGAATACATTCTATCTCTGTCCCAACAATTCCCTGACATCAGTCTGAAGGGACGACCCGAAATGTCATCCATTCCTTCTCTCCAGAATTGCTTCCTGTCCCGCTGAGTTACTCCAGCATTTTGTGTCTTCCTCCAGTAGATTATTGCTTCAAGCTTATCCATTGGGACAGTTCTACAGTACTCTATGAGTACAAGTGTTATTCAGTGATAGTTGCATTCCCAAGAAACCTTATATTATAGAAAATCAGATTAGCAAACAATTGTGTCAATGGAGAAAAGAGGATAAGGGGTGAGAGAATTTCAGACCCGCAAAGTCAAAGTTCTTTTCCTAGAAGGAATTTTAAAAACAAAGCCCTTTTAAACAGCCAAAAGTTTATTTGTGTTACTGCAAGCAAAAACTATGAAAGGCTCTATGTTATATTATTTAGAGTATCATTTCACAAGATTAATGTGTGGAGGTAACATGGAAAGGTCCTAGACTGTTTTTGTTTTGCATGACAGCTTTTTCTCTATTTTGCAGTTTCCTAAATAAGTTGTAAGCAGTTCTCTAGCTTCTATTAGCAATTGCGTTATAATCAATTCGCCCAGCGTAATGCAAATGTATTAAAGTGCATTTCAGTGTCATATAAATTCAGGACCTGGGTTGCTGGAGCTGGGAGACAGCATCACTAACTGTTGCATCATTGTGCACCCAAGAGAATGGAGTTCCATACAGGAAATCTATCAAACTTCTGAATCTCCACCTTGGAAATATCACTAATGTTGCAGACCCTGGTGCTGCACCTTCCCCTGGCAGCAGACCTGGCTCGTCTGATGCTACGGAGCTGGGCAATCAGACCACAAGAGACAAGCCACCGAGCCCTGTTCGTACCCAAGGGCTAGAGAGGAGGGTGAAGAAGGAGCGACAGTCAGTGTCTGAAGCTGGTCAACTGGATATGTTCAGATTCAAAATGGTGGTGGCAGCAGAGGCAGATGCAGAGAAACAAAGGTGCTGGTAAATGGATTGGGGTCTTACCTCCCACACCCTCAAAAGCTCTTTGGATGCTACGATGTCAGCGATATGAGGTACATGAAGACTGAATGGTGGCCAGGTGAGGCAAGGGCCGCCAGTTCACGGGCCGACGTGTCCAGATCGAGACATCGGTGGAAAGTGCCACTGGAGGTCCTGCAGCAGCATGGGGCTCGATTGGATCGAATGCTGCTGCAAAAGGGCGAGCAAGCGGATTAGATGAGGCCTGCGGCGGCATCCAGCGGTGGAGGACACAAACAACTTTGCTCGGCTTTTATGACCCTGCAACACCACCAGGACAACAGGTCTTTATGACCTAGTTAAAAACTTTACATTTATAACAACTTGGACTTGACTCAGGAAGAATGGCGGCAAAACATGGGGACTCTTGTATACTATTCTTGTACTTCCAAACACCAGCAACATTAAGGCACAGCCTCACTGGCTGCAAAAACCAGGCCGTTACACCTGGATGCACAATCAGGTCATGCGACAACTGGCGATTACTTTGGAAGGAAGGAGAATGCCCTCCCTCCCCCAACGCCTGGTTTCTCGAACACTATCCCTTTTGAAAAGGCACGACGACTTCCAGAGAAGCCATTTGCAATAAAGGAACCAGCACTCCTGGACACTGCCCGGGACTGGAAAATGCAGACTGATCTAGACCAGGTCACCTTTCCACCAGAGAACATCACAACTAATCTCAGGCCAGACCTGATCTTGTGGTCAACCTCACAGAAGTCCCTGTACATCGTGGAGTTAACTGCGCCTTGGGAGGCTGCAGTTGGTGAAGCGCATGAACGCAAATGTCGGAAGTATTCAGACATAGCAGCCGAGGCAGAACAACGCGGCTGGCGTACCCAGGTACTCCCTGTAGAGGTTGGTTGTAGAGGGTTTGTAGCCATGTCAACAACCAGACTCCTGAAGGGAATGGGAGTTCGAGGACAGGCCTTCTAGCAAGCCGTCAGGCCGTTGTCAGAGGCTGCCGAACGAAGCAGCAACTGGCTGTGGTTGAAGAGGAAGGACTTTAACTAGGCTGCAAAATGACCAGCTAGAGGGGTAAAACAGAGGGGAGCGCACCTGGGATGCCAGGTGTTGCTATTGAGCCCTCTGGAGGTGTTGTGGGCCTATCAACGAAACACCAAAGAAGGAGGGTGCCCACCTGATGACTCCAAAGAAGTCTTTACCCCTACCCTCACTCAAGATACTAAGAAGGTGCCAATTATAGTAGGGGTTGTAATATCAAGTCCTATAAGCTTAATGTACTATTCCTGTACATTTGTACATATCTAAGATTGTGCTTATGTATAGTAATACTTTTATTGCACTGTATGCAAAAAAAGCAATTTCACTGTACCTTGGTGCATGCAATGGAACCAAACATGGTTCTCAAATAATTTTATTGTATTACATCCAAATAGCATAATGGAAAATGTGTTATAACATAACTATCTGCATAAAAGTACTTAAAAAGAAAAGTTAACTCTATAAATCTGACAATGTTGACATTTAATGCTTATGCATTCTGATTAAATTCTCATATAGTGTCAAGAGTGTTTTATTGTTATATGCATGGAATGAAAGTATGAAATTCTTGCTTGCAACAGTGGATCAGATTTCTAAGCATGGTAGTTATGATACAATAATAAATAACAAAAAGTTCAATAAATGTAAAAAAATATATAGTGAAGAAAAAAGCCAGAAGTCCCTAGTAAAATCGGGCAGTTCATAGTTCAGAGTTTAGTTGGAGTTTGTAGTGTTAAATAGCCCAATGGTTGTTGGGAAGAAGCCGTTCCTGAACCTGGTGGACATTACATTTTTCAGACTCCTATACCTTCTTCCTGATGGCAGGAATGAACTGCAAGCATGGCCAGAGTGGTATGGCTCCTTGATGATGCTGGCAGCATTTTTGAGGCAGCACCCCTTATAGATCCCTTTGATGGTGAGGAGGTCAATATTGTTGATGTTTGGGGTGGTGTTCACCACTCCTTAATTCCCGGACATTCGAGTTGCTGAATTCATACTGACTGTCTTCTGTTAATGAGGAAGTCAAGGATCCATTTGCAAAGAGATGCACAGAGACCCAGTTCCCTGAGCTTAGTTGGAGGGGATGATGATTGTGAATGCCAAGCTGTAGTTTATGAACAACAGCCTGACATATACGTGTTTATGTATAGAAAGGAATTGCAGACGCTGGTTTAAACCAAAGATAGACACAAAAAGCTAGAGTAACTCAGCGTTACAGGCAGCATCTCTGGAGAGAAGGAATGGGTGATGTTTCGGGTTGTGACCCTTCTTCAGACTGGTTAGGTATAAGGGAAACAAGAGAAATAGATGATGATCCCTCTGACAATGGACTACATCATCGTGTTTATCTCTCGTTTCCCTTATACATAACCAATCTGAAGAAGGGTCTCACAGCTAATCGCAGCTAATCACAGCTTAACCTATGGGGTGCTACAAGTATCACAGGCAAGTACAAGTATTTATGGAACAGTTAACAGAGAATGTTGGATAAATATTGGTGTTGCCCATCTGCCATTTTAAATGTAACGTGTGTTGGTTAATGGTTCTCTTAAAATAACATCCAGAGGAAATTATTACAAATTGTAATAGAAAATTGTCAGTATGATATGGTATTCAGATATATTGTTTTCTTTTTGAATCTATACATTTCTAACTAGAATTCTAAATGCTGTTTCAACGTCAGCTTTAACTGGATAAACACAGGAAGATGTTTAAAAAGTAATATTTATCATCAATGTGAGAACAATTTATGTATCCAAAATATCCAATGTAGGGCAAGGTTTACTGCAAACATTTACTGGACCATGTTCCATTATTGGTTTCTCGTTTTATGCTGCCGATCAAGATACAGTATAGCTCAAGGAAATGTTTATGCAGGTATTGTATATTGTTCTCCGTCATACCTACGTTTGGTCTAAACATGTCTGGGTAGGGTGAAACTCAAGATTTACAGTACATCCCAGAGCCTTTAAATGTTTATTAAGACTAGTAAACATTGTATGACGCTATAAAAATGTATAATATACTGCAGCTAACATGACACTATTATGCAAGAAGTTACAAAACATTTATGGAAGAATTACTGAATAACGCCATGGCTGTACAATACTATAACACAATAGTCGTATTCAAGATAGAGATAAACATTTTCCTGCCCAAATCATACCTGTTTTAATGTTCAGATCATAAAACATTGCTAGGTTTACTATTAAACATTTTGTCCCAAATTCTCAGCGTATGTTCTTGGTAGGCTGAATCAACTGTGGCAGTTGAAATTTATGAAATCTAGAGTGCAGAATTTTATTACATCAGAATCAGAATCACACTTTATTTGCCAAGTATGTTTTGCAACATATGAGGAATCTCATTGGCCAGGTCAGTCATACAATTAAAAGTAGCAGATCACTCAAAAACACATTTTAACATGAACATCCACCAAAGTGACTCCTACACAGTTCTCGCTGTGATGGAAGGCGAAATAAAGTTCAAGTCCTTCCCTTAGTTCTTCCTCAGTCGTGGGCCTCGAGACCCCATTGACGGGATGATCTTGACTCCCATAGCCAGCGGCGCTCAAGACCTCCGTGTCGAGGCGATCTGCTCCTGCATCATTGGGGATGTCAGCTCCCCCGCACCGGGCGATTGATCCTCGCATCGGAACTGGTCAAACCTTCCGCGACATTGGAGCTCCCGACTCGGCCTCACCAGGGACTGTGAGCCCTTGATGGTGATTCCGCCGTGGGAGCGATCCCATGCAAGGGATCAGCTCCGATATTAAGTCCGCGCCCACGGTGGGGCTCACGACAGTCTGAGGAGGCTTCCAGCTCCACTGATGGAAGGCCGCAGTGCCTGGAGAATGTGATCCGAAAATTGATCACATCTACGGGAAGATAAGAACCTGAAAATAAGTACCCCCCGATCCCCTTCCCCCTCCCCCCACATAAAACACACCGAAGAACATTAAAAGAAAAACTTATGTGGGCCAAGGATCAAAAATGTGTCTATAAATAGGTTTTCGTGACCCAAGTCACCAAACTACATGAAATGTTCCACAGATTTAGATAAAATATAGTTCAGAAGGATGTCATAACTCGTCATTGCCAATAGTTGCACATTAATTAATTAAACTAATTAGAAAATGAGATTGGGAAAATAAGCGCCATCTTGTGGCCAATACCCGTATTACAACATAGGCAGCCTATTTCTGTGTTGCGGTCCATTTAAACAATATATTATTATACCAATATATATATATATAGATATATATATATATATATATATATATATATATATATATATGTTATATATGAATGTAAGTATATAATTAAGTATAATTATATTATATAAAAATATGATGAATATAATTGTGAGTGTTTTTTTTTAATGACACTGTCGCTGAGGTCCTGCTCCTGAACCAGCCTAATTACTGGGTTAGGGCAGTTCTTGTGGGTTCCTCCCTTTACTGAACCCCACTGACTGCCAGTCTGCAGAGTGGGGGTGACGGCCACAGTGGGACCGGGGCAGTGAAAGGCAGGCATGTTACATAGAAACATAGAAAATAGGTGCAGGAGTAGGCCATTCGGCCCTTCGAGCCTGCACCGCCATTCAATATGATCATGGCTGATCATCCAACTCAGTATCCTGTACCTGCCTTCTCTCCATACCCCCCTGATCCCTTTAGCCACAAGGGCCACATCTAACTCCCTCTTAAATATAGCCAATGAACTGGCCTCAACTACCTTCTGTGGCAGAGAATTCCAGAGATTCACCACTCTCTGTGTGAAAAATGTTTTCCTCATCTCCGTCCTAAAACATTTCCGCCTTATCCTTAAAATGTGACCCCTTGTTCTGGACTTCCCCAACATCGGGAACAATCTTCCTGCATCTAGCCTGTCCAACCCCTTAAGAATTTTGTAAGTTTCTATAAGATCCCCCCTCAATCTTCCAAATTCTAGCAAGTACAAACCGAGTCTATCCAGTCTTTCTTCATATGAAAGTCCTGACATCCCAGGAATCAGTCTGGTAAACCTTCTCTGTACTCCCTCTATGGCAAGAATGTATTTTCTCAGATTAGGAGACCAAAACTGTACGCAATACTCCAGATGTGGTCTCCCCAAGACCCTGTACAGCTGCAGTAGAACCTCCCTGCTCCTACACTCAAATCCTTTTGCTATGAATGCTAACATACCATTCGCCTTCTTCACTGCCTGCTGCACCTGCATGCCTACTTTTAATGACTGGTGTACCATGACACCCAGGTCTCGTTGCATCTCCCCCTTTCCTAATCGGCCCCACCATTCAGATAATAGTCTACTTTCCTGTTTTTGCCACCAAAGTGGATAACCTTACATTTATCCACATTATACTGCATCTGCCATGCATTTGCCCACTCACCCAGCCTATCCAAGTCACCTTGCAGCCTGCTAGCATCCTCCACACAGCTAACACTGCACCCCAGCTTCGTGTCATTCTCAAACTTGGAGATGTTGCATTCAATTCCCTCGTCCAAATCATTAATATATATTGTAAATAGCTGGGGTTCCAGCACTGAGCCTTGCGGTACCCCACTAGTCACTGCCTGCCATTATGAAAAGGACCCGTTTACTCATACTCTTTGCTTCCTGTCTGCCAGCCAGTTCTCTATCCACATCAATACTGCACCCCCAATACCATGTGCTTTAAGTTTGTATACTATGTTCCAGTCGCTTTAATAGGAAATTAAATGAGTGCAGCAGATGTCCCAGGTTTTAAGGGCTCATGAACCTGCCTAATTAAAGGGTCAGGACAGATCCTCTAGGTTTCCCCATTTACTGAACCCCGCTGACTGCCAAAGTGGGGAGAATGGGGGTAATGGCCATAGTGGGACTGGGGCAGTGCCAGACCTGTAAGAGACCTGTCTTATTTCTGATGTAAATGTCACATCCTGGCCAAGAATCAATTGCTCTGATGTTTACTCGATGAATATTCATTTTAAGCTACAATGAGCCTATATTTATGTTATAGACCCCCCCCCCCCCCCTGGTGCGTTTGCAAATGAGGGCTATAGACCTTTGACCTAAAATAACCCTAAAAGTGTTGCATTGTTTATCTCTAGTTTATGTGTGTGTCTGTGTATGCCTTTCAAACGTGTATCTGTGGATGTGTGTATGTACGTGTGGATGGATGTATGTGTGCATGTATGTTTGGATGTGTACGTGTATGTCTGCGTGTGAATGGATGTGTGGATTTGTGTGTGTGTGCGGATTTATGTGTGCATGTATGTGTGTGTTTACATGCATGGAAGTGTGCGTATGGATGGATGTGTGTGTGTGTGTGTGTGTGTGTGCGTATGTATGTATGTGTGGATCGGAGGGTGGATTGTCGCAGTCATTCACCACCACGCCATTATCATAAGTAATTCACTCATTGTTTAAATAATTTGACCAAATAAACAGTGAAACGACCCACTTTAAAATAAAGCTTTGTGGTCCAAGGGTCGAGCCACCCTTACAGTCGAACCCCTCGGCACGGGAGTGGTTCAGTCCAGAGGCGGCCCTTAACCAGAGGGTTTAAAGGCAGGGGTTTGGGTGCCATCTTTCTCTCGTGTGGACTTCCCTACAACCGGGAGGAACACAAATAAAGGTGCCTCTCGAAATACCTGACTCCTCTCTTTCGTTTCGAGTCCTACGCACCACATTGGTGACCCCGATGCCCCATTGCCGTCATGATGGAGAAAGCAGAAAGCCCTACCACCTCACAGGCCGGCCAGGCCCTGTCTCTGGATGCGGTCTCGGTAAAATTGCCCACCTTCTGGACCACCCGGCCGCACATCTGGTTCCAGCAGGCGGAGGCCCAATTCAACCTGCGGGGCATCACAGTCGATGCCACCCGCTTCTATTACCTGGTGGCGGCCCTCGACCAGGACACAGTCGAAGAGGTCAGGGACTTCCTCGCAGCCCCCCCGGCCACCGATAAATATCTCGGTCTTAAGGAGCTCCTGCTCCAGATTTATGGACTCAGTAGGATGGAGCGTGCTGCTAACCTCCTTCATATGGAGGGCCTAGGCGACCGACGGCCATCAAGCCTCCTAAAGGAGATGGTTGCTCTCCTGGATGTGCACACGCCGTGCCTGCTGTTTGAGTACACCTATCTCCATCTGCTGCCGGCCTACATCTGTCTTCAGCTCACGGTCATCTCCTTCACCGACATCAGGGCCCTCGGTAGGCGTGCCGACACGCTGTTGATGGCGCGCCCTGATGACGTCAACGCGTTGGCCGTCAGCAGCCATGGGGACGCACTGATGACGACACGCCCTGATGACGTCAACGTGCTGGCCGTCGGCAGGCGCGCCGATGACGTCACCCCAGCAGCTCCCGATTTCCTCCGGTGGGGAGGGGGAGCTGTGGAAGGAGTGACAGCTCCAGCCCGATGACCCGTAAGATCGCCCCCCGCGACTATGTCGGGTACTGCACCTGCAGTCCAGAGCCAGCAAGCTGCAAGTGCCACCAACAGGAGCCGGCAAGCTCCAAGTACCACCAACATGAGGCGCTGGTGCTACTACCATCAGCGCTGGGGTGCTACAGCACGACAATGCCGCCAGCCGCGCACGTTCCCTGGAAATGCCTGGGCCGGCTGCCAATAGTCCCCCCAGCGGCCGGCCAAATTCACCACCTCTTTGCCTGGGATCGGCGCTCCGGGACCCGCTTCCTCATTGATACTGGAGCTGAGCTCACCGTCCTGCCCCCTTCGCTGGCCGACATTCGTTCCGGTAAGCGGGGGCCCGTCTTTACCGCGGCGAATGGCAGCCCCATCCGCATGTATGGAGCGCGCATGGTCCCGGTCGTGTTCGGCTCCTGCCATTTCTCGTGGCGGTTCACCATTGCTGATGTCTCCCAGCTATTGCTCAGGGCCGACTTCCTCCGGGCGCATTCCCTCCTGGTGGTCGTCAGGCGTCAGCGCTTGGTCAACACCGCTACGATGGAGCCGATCACGTTACATTTGGATCAACCGGTTGGATGCCCCCTGTTGTCCGTGGATTCCCGCTTCACTCGGATCTTGGCCGCGTTCCCGGACATCCTGACCCCACAGTTTCGGACATCGACCCCTAGTCACGGAGTGGTAAATTTTATCCAAACTACCGGCCCACCTATCCACGCACGATCACGCCGACTGCCGACGGATAAACTGCGTCTGGCACGGCAGTAATTCTGCACGATGGAGTCCTTGGGAATTGTCCGCCCTTCAAGCAGCCCATGGGCGTCCCCACTCCACATGGTCCCTAAGGCAAGCGGGGGCTGGCGCCTCGCAACAACAGCGGATCGATACCCCGTACCCCACATCTAGGACTTCACCGCACATTTGGCTGGGGCTACAATATTTTCGAAAGTGGATCTGGTACGGGGTTATATCCAGATCCCGGTCCACCCAGATGATGTGCGCAAGGCGGCGATCATCACGCCATTTAGATTTTATGAGTTCACGCGGATGCCGTTCGGCCTCAAGAATGCTGCGCAGGCATCCTGGTGGCCAGCCGCTCGCAGCAGGAGCACTGCGCCCACCTCCAGCAGCTCTGTCAGTGGCTCAGCCAGCATGGTTTGGCTATCAACCTCGACAAGTGCCATTTTGGGGTAACTGATATCGACTTCCTCGGCCACCGCGTGACTTCACAAGGCGCGGTTCCCTTGCCGGGCAGGGTCGATGCCATTCGTCGGTTTCACCGTCCACGCACGGTGCGCGGCCTGCAGGGGTTTGTCGGCATGGTGGCATTTTACCATAGTTTCGTGCCATCCGCGGCCCACATCATGCGGCCCCTGTATCAACTTCTGGAGGGTGGGCAGCATAAGAATGTCGAATGGACCCACGAGGCAGTGGCAGCATTTAGCGATGCGAAGGAGGCCATTGCTCGGGTCGTACTGCTGGTACACCCGCGGGAAGATGCCCCGACTGCTCTCACGGCGGACGCCTCGGAGTCGGCGGTTGGTGCCGTGCTGGAGGGGGGAGAGGGGTGGGAGGTGGAGGTGGGAGAGCGGGTAGAGAGGGGGGACTGTTTTCCATGAGCAGCATCGCACACACGAACCATCCCCCCCCCCCTGCCCCATACACACTAACCACCGCCCCCCCCCCCCCCCACCCACACACATACTAATCACCCCCTAGATATTATATTAATATTATTAATTGGCTCCTTTTACCCCATTCCCGCCCTGTCTCGAGGGGCAGAGAGTGTGGGGCAGAGAGAAAGAGAGAGAGAGGAAGAGGGGGGGGGAGGGGGGGGGGAGAGGGGTGGAGGGCGGGGGGGGGGGGGGGAGAGGGGTGAATGGAGTGGGGGGGGGTGGGGGAGAGGAGGACGGAGAGGAGAGTTGGGGAGGGGGAGATGGAGAACGGGAAGGAGTGTTGGAGGAGAGAGGGGGCGGAGAGGGGGAGAGGGGGAGGAGGAGTGGGGGAGTGGGGAAGGTGGGAGAAGGGGAGGGGAAGAGGGTGGGGGAGGGAGATGGAGAGGGGTGGAGAGGGGGGAGAAGGGAGGGGGTGAAGGAGAGAGGGGGTGAAGATCGAGGGGGGAGGTGGAGGGGGAGGGGGGGGGGGAGGGGGGGGAGGGGGGGGGGAGGGAGGGGAGGGAGGGGGGGGGAGAGAGAGGGGGGAGAGAGAGGACGGAGAGAGGAGGGGAGAGAGGGGGGGAGAGAGAGGAGGGAGAGAGGGGAGAGGGTGGGACTTGGATTTGGCGAGCAGGCGGGAGAGGGGACGGGGAGGACGGGGCGAACGGGCGGCAGGCCTTGGCAGCTCTCAGGACCACTCGGGCCCTTGCGGGACCTCTGAAGCCCTTGGAAGCCCAAACAAATTACTGCTTCAATCCACAGAGCCCTGGGGGGGGGGGGGGGGGGGGGGGGGGGCGCTGCGGCTGGCCGGCCAAGTGTGAGTTACGCGGGGGGAGGTTACGTAATTCCCAGCTCGTTGAAAACAGTGGTCAGCAGGCTACGCATTGAAAACTCTGAGCAGCTGGCCGCGAGGAGCAGAGCCATTGTGACGTCATCAGCTCGCTTCGGCCCCTTAACTTCAAAAAATATCTCAGATTGGTGAAGGATTTGAAGAAATAACCCAGGAAATGATTAATTAAATTTTCAGATGAGGCGATTTTCGAGATCTTGAGGTAAATCTCCACCGGAATATGTAAACATTTCACCGTTAGCACATCGGGTTTTCGAGGAGATGTGAATCACAGCAAAAGAAAACAAGTAAACAAACAAGCAAACAAATAAATATGTAAACATCCAATATCAGAGTTTTATAATATAATATATAGATTCAGTTTCAGATCAATGGGCTATACATCAAATTTTAAATAAAACAATACAACACTGCAAAATTCTTATGAGTGCAGCTGTATGTACTCCTTATCAAGGGACCAAATAATGAACCAATTTAAATCCTGAAAGATGATCAATAGCCCTCACTGTCTCTTGATGTGCAGCTTTAACACTTTGCAAAGACACAGCTAGATTTTAAATAAAATGTCCATGACAGCTGATTACCATCATCTCTCAAGACGCTAAAGCAAATGATCAACCTGGTGTTGATTAGAAGAAGGCACTGCATTTGTTTTAATGGCCAAAATTGAGCTAATTAGTGCCTTGATGTTGGCCTGAGATAGGATATTGATATTGGTTTGTCAATACTTCCAGTGAATTTGGAGACATCTGCAGAGATAGCATTGGAGTTATGTTTCTAGTGCGTTGACCTGCCTCAGCAGTTAGTCCAGGTGTCAGTAACAAATGGGAGTGCAGGAATACCTGCAGTCAGATTGAGTTTTTCTGCTGGTTAGAGGTATTGATGTCCAAACACCTTTTTCCTCAATTGAATAATGACTGCTGGAGCATTAGAGAAAATGATGAATTTTATCATTGAAGTGAGCCTTCATTAAAAATAGTTTCCAAAACATGAGAAAAGGTCTGTGCTTTTTGATGTACAACCTTGCCCCTGCTACACAGCTCTGCAATCTATACCATGGAACATACAAGTATGGAGTAATACCCATCATCCAGTTCCTCGTTCCTTCAACCTATTACCTGTCGTGCTTTGTCTTGCCCTTTCTCTCTGGTTTTCTTTCTCCACCCCCCCCCCCCCTCCCTCCACCCCCACTTCTCCCCCGCCCATCCCTACAATCAGTCTGAAGAAAGGTCCTGACCCAAAACGTTATCCATTCCTTTTCTAGATTCTGCCTGACCCACTGACACAGAGATTTGAGGTTGCTGCTTTTGTTTTGTTTTTTTGTTTTTTTTTAAATATTTTTTTATTATTTTTATTTTTTTTTTTAATAATTTATTATTGGAGATAAGTACATAGTTTATTACATCATTACTGTCTTACATTTTTAAAATGATAACATTGACAGTTATTATTACATTGTCTCCAATATTTTTTTCTTTTTTCTTCGTTTTTTTTTATAACTAGATAGAACTAAAAGGTTAGGTGAAATAGAGGGAAAGAAAAGGGGAAAAGAGGGGGGAAAATAAAAGGAAAAAAAAAAAAAAAAAAAAAAAAAGGAGAGAGGGGTGAAAAAGGTAATTAAGGAAGAATGGAAAAGTTTGTTTAAGTTTAAAGACATCATTCGAGATATGTTCGTATATTTCAAAGTGTAGTATTTCATCCAATCTTTAGTCCGGGTGCTAGTCAGGTTCCTGTGCTGAACTATTCTGACCCTTTAAGTACTCAATAAAAGGAGACCATGTTCCAACGAATAATTCCTGTTTGTCCAACAGGGCAAGTCTAATTCTTTCCACGTTTAAGGTCTCCGTCATTTCTATAATCCACATTCTGATTGTGGGGGCCGTAGGGCCTTTCCAAAATTTTAGGATTAATTTTTTTCCTGTTATTAAACTGTAATCGATAAAGTTTCTTTGTGTTATTCTAAGTGTTTGATTTAATTCTAATATTCCGAGTATTATTAATTTTGAGTTTGGTTCCAGTTGTGTTTTGGTTACTTTGGATATTATACTAAAAATATTTACCTAAAAATTTTTAATTTTTGTACAGCTTGTAAACATGTGCGATAACGTAGCTTCTGAATGTTGACATTTATCACATATAGGTGAGATATGTTGAAAAATTTTATGTAATTTTGTTTTGGCGTAATGTAACCTATGTATTACTTTAAATTGTATTAGAGAGTGTCTGGCGTTTAGTGAACACTGATGTATGTGTTGTAAACTTTCTTCCCAAGTGTCTTTCGTTATTACCTGATTTAATTCTTTTTCCCATGCTTGTCTATGTAAGTCCGTCATAGGGATGTCACTGTCTAATAAGATATTATATATAAAAGATATTAATTTTTCTGTATTAGGATGCTTATTCCAACATTCGTCAAGAATCTCTGGGTTTCTATTTCGAAAGTTTTTAGAATTTGATTTAACATAATTTCTAAGTTGAAGGAGGTTGCTGCTTTTGGAAAACCTTTCTTTAAGACAGCAAAGATTGAGGAGCTCCAGACAGAAAGTTTGAATATGGCACAAGAAATGGAGATGCACAGGGTCGTAGGGCCGAATGGCCTCCTCCTGCACCGATTTTCTCTGTTTCTGTGTTTCTAAATATGGTTAAGAAAGTTGGATGCATAAAATAAATGGCAACAACAATCAGAATGTGCAGCAGATAGAATGAAGAAATCAAGAACTTTTGAAATCCACAGTACCACACTGACTTTGTTTGCAGTCTTCCAATGTTTCACTAGGTGGCAAATATCATTTCAGTCAATTCTTATTAAATTCCATTAAAGAGAATTATACCAATGCTTATACGTACATTTTCATTGACTGCATATTATTTGATAGAAGTTCGTCTCCATAAATATTCTGCAAAGAGAACAATAAAATTGTCCAACACTTTGTCTATTTTCGGTAGAAACCAGCATCTGCAGTTCCTTCCTTTACTAAAATTGTCTCAACAGTTTTCTTAACATGTGGATTTCAAATTTTTAAGAAATTTGTGAAACATGCATGATTTTTGCCATTATATCAAATAGAAAAGGTTCTGATGCATAGTAACAGAGGACTGTCGTTGCTGGTCTGGATTTTATTGTGTAAACATGCTGGTGTGTATAATGCCCGTTCATACATGTGCAAATCTTGAAATATTGGCTGGTAAGTTAACTTCTCGGAGTTAGATGACCTCCTCTCACCAAACCTGCCTCAAACCCCCATCCCCTCCCAAATTCTTGCCCCCGTCCATCCAAACCACTGCCCCCATCCCAAGCACCTGCCCCCCGTCCCAAACCCTAGAGCCAACGTCCCAAACCCCTGCCCCCCACCACTGCCGCCTCACGCCAGCCCCATCGCATTACCTGACGGCGGGCGCTGGGCGGTTGTGTGGTCAATGATCCGCTGCCCCTCCTCTCCTCTCCCCGCCCGGCGCGAGCGCTGTAACGGCCGCCGGGTCTCGCGCCGCCCGCCCGCCCGCGTGCACAGCCGCCGACATGGCGCACGGACAGGACGCGGCCACCGGCCCGCTGCAGGTACCGCGCTCTCTCCGACCGACCGGGGGACGGGGGGAGTGGACAGCTCTGCCCCACCAGCGGCGGCAAATTCACCCCTCTCTCCCCGAGCTTATGGGAGAAAAGCAGGAACGGGGTACTGAGTTTAGATGATCAGCCATGATCATAGTGAATGGCGGTGCTGGCTCGAATGGCCTACTCCTGCACCAATTTTCTATGTTTATCATGTCTATCCGATTTATATGTGCAAATACAATGAACATCCCCAATGGCGACACTGTCCCAAGTCGAAGACGTTGGGAGCATTCTGCGAACCAGACAGCGTCTGAGGAGACAGCACCGTCCGCTGAAGACAATGATCCTGGTCCCTGCCCAGCCTTCCTCGTGTTGTTTGTAGTTCCAGATTAGTTTATTTCCATGTTCAGAGTAGCAATGTTACAACATTTTGAGATTTAAAAAATCAAGTCAAGGGGGATTACTGTCGGATTAGTCTAAATGGGTGCTTGGCATGAATTAGACATGTTTGCATGGACTTTTAGTAGCAATGTTACACATTTTTGAGATTTTAAAAATCAAGTCTGCAATTTATCCCATCAGATAAAGCATAAAAAGAAGTTTAATTTGTCACCTAATTCACTTTCATATCTTCAGTATTAAAAAAGTGATGGCCATTTTCACACTCGGAAATTAGCATCTGTTCCCTGTTGCTTTTCCATTGACTTAACACAAGAGCTGTGATCGAGGTGTCAAAAGCCCATAACTTTCATAAAAATTAAGAGAACTGAATGAAATTTTCAGTTATAGATTAAAGCATTCTGAAACAAATATAAAACATCTTACTTGGATGACCTGAAATTAAAGCATATAATTAGTTAATTACCTAATTGTAGCTAATTACAAAATTGACCATTGTGATGGAAATAGTAATACACACCCAGACTGCCTTGAAAATTCAAAAATGAGATATTCTCAAGATCAGAACTTTAATATTATTGCATTATATGCTGTAAGTCTGTAACAGATAGGTAAATAAAGTACAATTGCTAGCAATAGACCAAGTCTTTATGGAGAAGATCAGCTGCTAGCTGGCACATTGGCATATTATAATCAGTAGCATAATCATACTCCTCAGATTGTAACCAATAAGCAAGTATGTACACATTGTTTTTCCTCAACTTTTCAATTTTGGCATTGTAAACTACAAGTTTTTGCTCTGCAAACCACGCATGACATGCCTTTCTGCCCACTACTTTCCCATTAAGAATGTCCCGTAGATTCAATTTCTTACGAAAAGGATATATTTTTTAAATAGCCTAAGTATCCAAATAACAAACTAATCCCATTCACACAATAATTCACAATATAACATGATTTTTAAATCTCACTGTTATGAATTTATATGCCAGATGAAAGGAATTTAATGTTTAATTCCCATAAATTAATCTAGAAACACTCAATATAATCAAAATTATTATTTTTTGCACAATACATGTGGCTTAAACTGTTGTGCATATTTAGTATAAAAATATTGACTATGGATAGACAATAACACAAAATATAGATGATTTAGATGCTCTTATGACATGATTGTCCAAAATAAATGAGCATTTAAATCATCTTGCGAGTGGGTGTTTCTGGAACGCGATCGATTGGAACGTTGCCACTACAGTGAATTTTAACCCCATATCGGCAGGAAAGACACTGCCGGTCCGTATGGGGCCCAAATAACATGTTTGCAATGTACAATTAGATTAAAGCCATCCCAAGAAGCAAGATTATATGTAAAATAGACGACTTACCCTTCGTTTTGTCCTGTTATTATGATCCGTCACGTGTAGGCGTTGAGGGCGTTCGAAGTCGCGTTTTATTTTAATCCAATTATTAAATTGTTCAGCAATTTTAAAAAAAAACGGGAACGGAAGTCCGATCTATTTTTCTTCATCAGCTAGCAGCCCGAGGAAATCCCTCTCCGACAAGTGATACAAACCTGCATTTTAATCCCACCCCCCCCCCCCCCCAAGGTGCCAAAGTCGTGCACACGGCCAGTGGCAGAACTGCAGCGCCGCTGAAGGTAGGTTTTGTAACATCGTTATTCAGAGGGTATAATGAAACTCCTTGTTCACGTGAAGCTCGCAGTATAAACTATATACATAATGATAAATACAACAGTAAATAGAAGAACCAGTACAAAACAGCAGGGAATGATGCAAGATACTGGATCAGTTTATTAGTGTCATATGCATGAGACACAGTGAAGAAGTTTGTGTGTGTGTGCTATCCAATCAAACCATACTGCAAAGAGAACCCAGTTACTGTGTTATACAAAAACAGTTACAGAGGAAAGTGCAGGTAAAAAAGTGTGCAAAGGCTGCAATGAGGTAGGTTGAGAGATTCGGACGACACCCTCGCTGATAGATGGACTGTTCAATATTCTGATAATTGGGAAGAAGCTGATCCTGAATTCATGCTCTGAAGCCTTTGTATCTTCCGTATGACAGGAGAGAGGGGAAGTTATGGAATGACCATGATGTGAATGGTCTTTGATTATGTTGGCTGCTTTCTTGAGACAGCGTGGTGTAGATGGAGTCAAATGTGGGGTGAGGCTAGATTTTGAGTAATCGACAACTCACTGCAATATCTTGTGGTCTTGGGAACAGCAGTTGTCAAACAAACAGGGATGCATCCTGAAAAGGTGCTTTCTACAATGCATTGTTGGAGGCATACAGAACTTCTGTGTAGTGTAAAGTGGGAAAGTAGTGCATAAGCAAAACTTGTGCAATAATGGAATAACTAATGGATAAACAATAGGTGCAGGAGTAGGCCCTTTGTGCCAGCACCGCCATTCACTGTGATCATCCACATTCAGTACCCTGCCTTCTCACCATAATCCCATGACTCCGTTATCTTTAGGAGCTCCATCTCTCACTTGAAAGCATCCAGAGAATTGGCCTTCACTGCCTTCTGAGGCAGAGAATTCCACAGATCCACAACTCTCTGGGTGAAAAAGATTTTCCTCATCTCAGTTCTAAATGGTAAACCCCTTATTCTTGAACTGTGGCCCCTGGTTCTGGGCTCCCCCAACTTCGGGAACATGTTTCCTGCCTCTAGCATGTCCAATCCCTTAATAATCTTATATGTTTCTATAAGATCCCCTCTCATCCTTCTAAATTCCAGTATACAAGCCCAGCTGCTCCATTCTATCAACATATGACAGGCCCACCATCCCAGGAATTAACCTCATGACCCTACGCTGCAAGAATGTCCTTCCTCAAATTTTGAGACCAAAATTGCACACAGTACTCCAGGTGCCGTCTCACTAGGGCCCTGTACAACTGCAGAAGAATTTTGGTCTCAAAATTTGAGGAAGGACATTCTTGCGGGGAAGCTTTGGTCTCTTTGCCCCTATACTCAACTCCTCGTGTTATGAAGGCCAACATTGATAATTGCTCGATCCTAAGCTTCCCCGCAGTCTAGTTTCAGTTAAAACACTGAATCAAGCACTTGAAACCACTAAGTTTTATTTTTCCAAAACGCGTCACAGATCAAACACTGTACCTATCCCACCGCGGGTTCGATCCTTGCGTCTGCCTTTTCAAGCCCGCTAGGCCTCGCTCAGACAGTGACACTCCAGAAGTTCATGCAGTCCCGAGCGCTCTTCCAGATAATCAACGCTGAGCCCGCATGATCGCGGATTTTTATATGCACCTCGAGGGGCTGAACCACATGGGGGTGGTCTCTCAATAACCCAATTACAGTTATCGATTAACCCCATACATAACAGGCATTCCCCTAACCCAATGAAAGAACAGTTCAATACATTGTATTCAAAACGGACTTTGAGAGGCAATCAACCCAGACAAGGCTCAACACCTCATCCAATCAACACTTGGCAAAGTCAGACTGTGCAACATTATTTACAAGGTGTGTGTCTGGTTTGCAGCCATCCAATCCATTCTATGCATTTTGCACCAGATTGACAGGGTTTGCAGATCGTCCCATTCTTTGCTTGCAAATTGTGTCTAAGCTCCAGACACTTTGGCACCTCTCTGCAGCTTGTCCCAGCTCTGCAGAGTAATTCCAATTTGACCAAATCCCCCAGCAACCCTGAAACGTAACCCCATTTTGAAGTCCAAGCTGCTCCAATTTAGCCAGGATTAACATGCCTTCCTTTTATCATAATGATAACCCATCATTAATGATAATCAAAGTGGCTCAACAAACAGCTAACCAATATACATAAGTGTGCTTTATATTTCGCATTTATCAGTAGCACAAGATGATGATGTTTCTTCTCAGAATCTTGTCAAGCGTCCCGAGTTTTCATGGGCATAACTTCACAAGTTCTGTCTGAGGAGTCTTCACCTCCCGAGTTTTTGTGGGACGCGAATTCCCTCCATCCGTGTTCCTGCCCAGTCTTCCATCACCTTCCACAGTCGAACCTAAACCCTAGAAAATTCTAAGAACCTTGAAACAAAACAAGTTACCATCATGCACTCAGGCTTTCCCACACAATTCGCTATTTCTATTTCACTTGAACCTATCCCTATTCTATTAACTATTGAACCTATTATATTGTGCTCTATTACTATATCCCTATTCCTATTCTATTCCCTAATATATTCTTTATTATTCTAGGATCGACACTAATTAGCCTTCTTCATTCTCACATGGTGTTATACTATGTATATTTGACGATAGGTAATCATATAATTTCCGGCTGGGTTCGGTCCAGATTCCCCTACAGGCGTGACTTTAATTTAAAGCAAACTATGATAAATGTTCCAATCTAACCAAATTCAGTCTGAGCCTTCAAATCACTATTTCGAATTTCAATGCCAATTTCATCCTTCTTATTCCACAGCATTGTAGCCGATAGTACAATTCCTGGGGAATTCCCAGCTGTTCAAATTTAAACAATCAATTTCCTTTACAATTAATTTTATCCTAAATCCAATCAAAAATGCCAAATCCAGGGACAATTTATTTTCACCTTGATAATATAAGACGCATTACCATCAAGGGTTAAACAATTCAAATCCATCGGGCAAATACACATCGGCTCTGCTATTCTCAATACAATTTAAGTTTCCCCCTACAGTTAACCAAGTCTTTCCTCCAGTATCTCCATAAATGTATGCATTCCTCACTATGGTAACTTGTTACTATGCTGATTCTCCACTATGTTGGTTCTTTACTCTATTATCTCTTACTGTGTTGGCTTCGTTCTCTGTCTAGGGGCTCTCGCTTTTACAGTTCTTAACTACTGAATAATTTCTTAATCCGGTCTCTCAAAGGGAAGTCCTGCTGCTCACAGCTCCTCTTTAGACCATTTCCAATTATATTCCAATTCCAATTTCAATCCCCATTTGAATTTTCAAGTTTAATTCCAATTATAATCCTGATTTTAATTCCAACTCTCATATTCCCTAAGTAATTCCATGTTACCAGATCTTCCCAAGTTCCATCCTTCTTGATTTCCTTTGAACAATCCTTCCCATCTTTGCCTGCCTTTCTGAGGATGAGATAATAACAATGTCAGTTGATAATCAAACTCCAATTAGTCCTAAATCAGATTCCACAATTATATTACAAATCTTGAAAATTTTAAAGTCTCTCCAATTCATCACCGTACAATTTCGAGACCGAATCCTAAATCTATAAATTTATTCAGATCACACATAATTTAGATGCATTTCAGGTATTCTATTCCAAACCACAGATAAATATTGTATTTGAAATCAGTCCTATAGAGTGAGGTTTGTCCCAGAAGTCATTATAAGTTGTCAGTGTTGTTCTTTCAAAGATGATTAAAGTGTCCTTTATTCTCCTTCCTTTTCTTCCTTCAGTAGCTAGGTGATATTAAAGTTGGGCACTAGGGTAGGTCCTTTTCTTCCTCCTTTCTACTGATGGTGTCGATTACTAGGGAGTGGAGATACTGAGGAGCATGTTGCTCTGCCTGCTGACCTTCCCAAATGTCTTAAAGGAGCAGGACAGTATCAATTCTTCCTTTTTCTGGGGAGCTACATTACCGTTTGCTGTCTTCTTCCCATGCTTAGGGGCCTGTGCATTCTTTCACCTCACTCCCCAGACAGTCTCTTGTTGACATACTGTCCTGCAGGCACAAAACTCAGCAATACATTACCTCAATATCTTCTTTCTCCACTCCCATTCCTCCTGCACTCTCCCTAGTGCCATTTCCATTCCTTAGTTATCTCTACTCACGCCAGCTACTAGGTTTCCCTGTCGTACTTTTTCCTTTAGTGAGGGTTCTCTGAGAGTCGGATTTGATGTATCTTCTCCTATTTGGAAGTGGTGGTGTTCCTGTATTACGTACAGTGCTGTTTCTTAGGCCAGGTGTGGGTGCCTTTTAATTTTATCAGATGGTATTGCTGCTAACTGGCAGGTCAGGGCTACCGTAATGGGTTGGACTGTTGGAATGTCCCTCCCCCCTGCCAGTGTCCCCATCCTCTACCTTCAGGGTCACAAGAGCCTCGGTACTCCATTGGAATCCATCAGTTTCCGTGACCACATGGCCCCCTTCTCTGCCCCCATTCTTCCTGATGATATTCTCTCATGGGACAAGACCTACTCCAGTGCCCTAGTCCCCCACAACTAAAACACTGATCGGGCCGGATTGCTCTACAACCTCACCAGCCAAACCTAGGAAAGGTCGGTTCTGTAAATGGGAGGTCTATCCAGGCCTTGATGTCTCCTTCCTCCTTATCCTCATTTGTTCTTATCTCTTTTATTCGGACCTCTAATCTTTGGGCTGCCGTTGAACCAGGCTGCCTTGATGTCTGACTGTCTGTGGTCTGGGGAACATTTATACCTGATGCGGGCATCTCCCTACAAACACATTGTCTATGGGGAGTTTTTACTAAATTCTCTTCCGTGGTGAATTGTTCTGACACTATAATATTATTTATGTCCGGACCAATCCATCCATATTCACCCCTTATCTCACCCCCTGAAAGGCTATTTGTTTTATCGCGGTACTTCAAGTAGGATTCTTTTATTCTTTCGCTACTGGAATCCCTAATTAATTTTGGCACCATTGTCGTGAAGTCTCCTTTCTAGTCCTTGGCTTCCCCTATTGTCCTCCACCTGTGGGGCAATCCTAAGAGATAGAAGATCTCTCCCCAATGTTTCTATGTCAGATATAATTTTAGGGGGAGGAGCCTATGTTAACGCTGACTCCTCCCGTGTGCCCCGCTCGCAGGCTGCGCACGGTTTCTCCGAATTGGGAACATGAGAGGTGTGTGAGGAATACTGTAATTTTGTATCTACTCCAAAGTATTCGGCCCACCCTGGCAAATAATTCCCTTCAAGGTGTGCAGACCCTTTCTCATTCTTACCCAATTTACCCAATTTAATTTCCGTCGGCACCTTCCCTTTAAGCCGTTTCAGCAGTCTCCTTTTTGAAAGACGACACTATCTCCTGATCCTGCTGTTGGTTTACTAGTTCTCCTTGTCCTCGCTCTGAAATGTCCTGAGAAGGATCAGTTCTATCATCTTCTCCTATTCCCAATTTCCAAGTCGCCATTCTTAAGGTGGACAGCAAAACAATTTATTTATTTATTTTTATTTTAGTGAACAATATCTTCCACATTTCAATTAACTCGTTTGCTTCTTCACTATTACCATATTTTCTTAATGATCGTCTATATATAGTTTATCCCGATTAAATACTTTATTCCCCCCACGACCAAAGTTAGTCTTTCAAAAGTGCTTTTAATTTACCCGATAATCCCCTCAGTCTATCCGCTTCAATTGGAAGCTCCCCGCAAATTACCCTTATCGGGCTTTTTAATCTGTTTGAACAATCCTTCTCAGAGACATTCCCCATTCTAGGAACAATAGACAAAACACAAATTGCAAAATAAAGGTTCCAAACACGAACACCTCTTTCTCTCACTACTCTTCCCAGACTCCAAGGTCAATGGAATCTCTCCCACACAATGGTCAATGATCTTTCCGATTCACACTTACTCTAGCAATCGCTTCCTTTCAATTATCTCCCAAACTCCTGTTTAATTATTCAAACCACTCGCTCCTATTCAGTCTCTCCCAACACTCTTATCAGTTAAATTACAATCACTGCATTCAATTCCAAACTTTCAAACAAATGGTCTAACTCCCACTCGCGGTCTCTCAAGCAGCAGTCTCTCTCTCGCTTAATTAACTTTAAGTTGGCACAAACAGACAAACCCAAATCAATCTAGCAAAACTATAACTAAGAATGAAAATATTCCCCCGATTATCAATAACCCACAACACACCCCAATATAAACTATAAGCATCCAGTCAACCCCACTCTAATTAATCTTCCTCGTGGTACAATCAATTAGCAGGATGACTCCTGCCCCGACGCAGCGATTGAAGGAGTACAACCCCTGATCTAACCACCCCGATTCAGATTCTTACAAAACGATATTAAACAAAATACGAATATCTATCTTAAACACACTCTCTCTTCAAGTTTTAAATCTGTAAACACTCGCACAAGCAGCAACACAAATGACGGTCCGCGAACTTAACACAATCTAAATCTTAACTTTTAATTACTCTAAATTTATTTATATACAGAGAATATTTACAAAATCCGGATCCTATAACAATACAGAAAGCTAGATTTTTACAATTTACAAAATGATTTAAAGTTCACGCACAATTCACGAACACTCGATCTCGATGCCGCGTCACGCTGTTATCACGCAGTGAACCTCTCCCTTTGATACCGAAGATTTCCCCATTCCTAATTTAGTCTTTGCTGAGGGGTACTATTCCGTAAATGATTAATTTTCCTCCCGAATGTTACTATCCCTCTGCTAAGACTGGACTTCTGTAGAGGGACCTCTATCCCTCCTCTCAAAGTTCGACAGAATTTTGGGTACCTTTCGCTATTCGGATTACTTTTCGTCAAGTCGGCTCCCATCTCTCAGGTACTCTTCGCTATCAGGTACTGGTCAACAATCGACCAGAGGGTTACTATTCACTGTTGATCAGCCGCTATTCTGATTCAATCATAGACATGCACCAACTTTGAAGTTCTATATACAGGAATTCGAATTCCACCTTACGCAGAACTTTAATATGAAATACAGTATTTGAAAATTTAGCTGCAAATATAGACTCAGACTCAAACTCAATCTCCTAATTTTTAGTGTGTATCTCTCTTACTACGCGGGCTTTCAAATCAGGTAAAATTGTCCAATTAAATTCTTGAATGAACTGGAGTATTCCGGCCAATCTATACTCTGTTTGACCAAGCTCGATACCTTCTCGAGGTTCTTCGTCCGTCACTTCAGGGAGAGACTCAGACACCTACACACAGACTGACCCTCTGCTAAGTGCCGAGGATCCAGCGCCTAGCCGCTTTGCGCTGTGAATTATCTATGCTGTTTTTCGAAGCGCACCTTTTCAATTCGCGCTCCTGGCAGTGATCCGATCGAAGGCGAGACCTGTCTTTTAATACCTCACCAATTCGGAAACCAAATCTAACCCTGGGCCACTCCTCGCCCGATGAAGCACGTTTGGCTCTCGTTAAAGGTAGCTGCAGTCTACCCAACTACGACCAGTCAGGAAAGGGCCTCTCACCCAACCCCACCAGGGCCACTAACCCCAGCCTGGTTTTATGGGCCTCCAACCCAAATGCATGCTAACCACTCCCCCGTGCTTGCAGGGCTCTGTTCTAATGATCTCGATTGGACCCTTTCCCAAGCCCGCGAATGATCGATCCGCCCCGACTCACAAAGTGCCGAAAATCAATGCTAAAACCGCACCGTGGGCCCGATTTCTGCATTCGGGATCGAAACAGCTCAACACCCTTGATCTCAAACTTGTCTTTGAGGGTCTTTTGAGATCCCGGACAAGCCCCCAATGACAATTGCTCATTTCTAAGCTTCCCCTCAGTCTCGTTTCAGTTAAAACACTGAACCAAGCACTTGAAACAACTAAATTTTATTTTACCAAAAGCCGGTCACAGATCAAACACTGTACCTATCCCACCGTGGGTTCGATCCTTGCATCTGCCTATTCAAGCCCTCTAGGCCTCGCTCAGACAGTGACACTCCAGAAGTTCACGCAGTCCCGAGCGCTCTTCCAGAAGATCGACGCTGAGCCTCGTGATCACGGATTTTTATATGTCCCGGGGCCTCGAAGGGGCCAGACCACATGGGGGTGGTCTCTCAATAACCCAATTGCAGATATCGATTAACCCCATACATAAGAGGCCTTCCACTAACCCAATGATACAACAGTTCAATACATTGTATTCAAAACGGACTTTGAGAGGAAGTCAACTTAGAAACATTTATCCTGATTTACAGCAAACCCAGACAAGGCTCAACAACTCATCCAATCAACACATGGCAAAGTCAGACTGTGCAACATTATTTACAACTATTTACAAGGTGTATGTCTGGTTTGCAGCCATCCAATCCATTCTATGCATTTTGCACCAGATTGACAGGGTTTGCAAATTGTATCTAAGCTCCAGACACTCTGGCACTTCTCTGCAGCTTGTTCCAGCTCTGCAGAGAGTAATTCCAATTTAACCAAATCTCCCAACAACCTTGAAACTTAACCCCATTTTGAAGCCCTAGCTACTCAAATTTAGCCAGGATTAACAACATGCCATTAGCTTTCTTCACTTCCTGCTGAACCTGCATACTTACTCTCGGTGACTGATGAACAAGGACCCTCAGATCCTGTTGTACTTCCCCTTTGCCCAACCTGACACCATTCAGATAATAATGTGCCTTCCTGATATTGCCACCAAAGTGGATAACCTCACATTTATCCACATTAAACTGCATCTGCCATGCATCCTCCCACTCACCCAACCTGTCCAAGTCACCCTGCATCCTCATAGCATCCTCCTCACAGTTCACACTGCCACCTAGCTTTGTGTCATCTGCAAATTTGCTAATGTTACTTTGAATCCCTTCATCTAAATCATTGATGTATATTGTAAATAACTGCGGTCCCAGCACGAAACCTTGCGGTATCCCACTAGTCACTGCCTGCCATTCTGAAAGGGACCTGTTATTCCCTACTCTTTGTTTCCTGTCTGTCAACCAATTTTCTATCCATCTCAGTACCCTACCCCGAATACCATGTGCTTTAATATTTCCTACTAATCTCCTATGTGGGGCCTTATCAAATGCTTTCTGAAAGTCCAGGTACACTACGTCCACTGGCTCTCCCATGTCCATTTTCCTAGTTATATCCTCAAAAAATTCCAGAAGATTAGTCAAGCATGATTTCCCCTTTGTAAATCCATGCTGACTCGCACTAATCCTGTTACTGCTATACAAATGTGCCGCTATTCCATCTTTTATAATTGCCTCCAGCATCTTCCTCACCACCGATGTCAGGCTAACTTGTCTATAATTCTGTATTTTCTATCTCCCGTCTTTCTTAAAAAGTGGGATAACATCAAGAGAACATTGGAAAATAGTAAGATTAAACGAGAACTTACCAGTTTGAAGTTTGATCTTTATTTTATGAGGAGGAACGTTGAGGGAATACGTGAAGAACCCCGCTTACGGCGCATGCGTGTCATTCTTCAAAGCAGCGGTGTGAGGTCACAGATACACAATAATGACCTAAGATAGTAAGATTATTAAAGAGATACCAGTTTAAGATATGACCATATAAGGGTGGGAGCGGAGGGCACGTATTCCCTCAACGTTCCTCCTCATAAAATAAAGATCAAACTTCAAACTGGTAAGTTCTCGTTTAATCTTACTATTTTCCTTCGGAGTCACGTGAGTGACTTTGTGAAGACTTCAAAGCTCTGTGACCTCATGCCGTGGAAACGAGTCCAATCTTCACAACTGCCTTGGTAGTTTGGGAGAAATTGTTACTGGTATTTAAGAAAATACAATCATACCAACATTTTAAACAAAATTGTAAATAATATTTATTAAATCAATTCATAAACCTTATAAGCTTCAGGTATAAATTATATAGAACTCAAAATTTTTCCCCGAAAACGTTTCTTCTTTTCTAACTGGTTTGTTGTAAAATGTGTGAAACGTTTTCTCTGATGACCATCCTGCAGTTCTGAGGATTTTGTCCATCGGTACCTCCAGGCGATTAGCTGCTGATGCAGCTGCAGCCCTGGTGGAGTGAGATTTGAATACATTAGTGTCCACTCCTGCCTGAATTAAGCAATATCTCAGCCACCGTGAAATGGTCTGAGTCGAGACTTTATGGTACGGCTTCTTATGGCTAATTAAAAGAGCCTTTTCATTGCCTCTGATAGCCTTTGTTCTGTCAATATATAACATGATGTGTTTTACTACACAGAGGCGTTCATCCTGCGGATAGGCTATGAACTCTATCACCTGACCCGCTGATCCTGGTCTATTTTGCTTAATAAGGCCCTGGATCACAAAAATCAACCTTCCTGTCGCCTCAGTTAAATTATCCAATCTTAACTTCTGTAATGACTGGACCCTTTGCGCTGTGACCAGCGCCATAAGCATTACCATTTTCATAGTGAGATAGTTGAGTGGTAATGCCGTAGCCGGTGACCAATTCCGTAACATGGTTAGAACTACGCTCACATCCCAAATTTGGCTATATCTAGCCCTTGGTGGTTTTGTGTTAAAAATGCCTCGTAGCAGTTTTATTACTAGAGGATGTGAGCCGACACCCTGTCTTTCTGTGCCTTCCCATAAATAACTGGACAAGGCACTCCTAGCACTATTGACCGTGCTGTAACTGAGTCCTTCATAGTGCAGGCTTGTGAGGAATTCTAGGACAGCTGGAATATCCATCTTTCTGTGGTCTAGATTGTTATCCAGGCAGTATTTAGTCCATTTCTTGATATGACATATATATTGTTTTTGAGTCGAAAGTCTCTGTGCTGCTGTGATCATGTCCACAGTTCTATCAGATAAACCCATATGCCGAAATGGTTCCTTCAGAGTCTACAAACCAATAAATTGAGATAATTATGGCAAGGATGGCTGTCCCCAGTCACCGGATGCACCAGCAACTGAGGACTATGTCTTAAAGTAGTATATGGTGTAAGCACCAAATCCTGCAGCACCGAAAACCATGGTTGGGTAGGCCAATCAGGTACTATGAGAATCCCAGATGCCGAGTCTAGCTGAATTTTCCGTAGTACCCGATTGATGAGGCAGAAAGGAGGAAATGCATAAATGAACCATTTCCCCCAGTGCAAAGAGAATGCATCTGTAGCTTCTGCCTCAGGGTCTGGTTCCCATGATATATACCTTGGTAACTGATGATTTAACCTGGATGCAAAAAGATCAATATCCGGCCTTCCGTACTTTGCTGTAATATCAGCAAATATCGTTCTGTCTAACATCCATTCCGTATTTTCATTAAATTTTCGTGACCTGGTGTCTGCCACTGAATTAAGTATCCCTGGTAGATACGTAGCCGATAACCAAATATTCTTTGGATACACCATTCCCAAATATGGTTTGCCAATTCATCACAGGATGTTGATATATTTCCACCCATATGATTTATATATGCCACCACCGTGGTATTGTCTATCTGCAATCTAACATGCTGGTTAATCATTCCCGAGCAATAAGATTTTAAACCATAAAAAGCACTCAACATTTCTAAGTAATTTATACCCTTAGTGGTAAGTAGGTTAGTTTCCTGTAAATTCCATCTCCCTCCAGAGCTCGAGATGGTATCCGTTGCTCCCCAACCCAGTGCACTGGCATCTGTTTGTAATACCACAGATGGGTTAGGAATAACTATTGGGTTGGAGCTATATATAACATTTTGTTCCCACCATTGTAGTTCTTTTATAGCTCTTAATTGTTAGCTCCATAGGCCTATCAAAATGGCCTCTATTAATTTTTAGTGCTCTAATTTTTTCTCTCTGTAAATTTTGGTAATGCAATCGTCCGAATTGAATGGCAGGAAACGTGGCTATAATTTTCCCAATAATCCTGGCTACCCGTCTAATGGATGGTTTAACAGTATTAATAAGCTCTGTGCAATCCTTTTGGAACTCAGTGGCTTTCCCTATAGGTAAAGTCACTAACATATCAAGTGTGTTAATGGTGAACCCTAAGTAATCAATATTAGTAGCAGGTGTTAATCTTGACTTAATTGGATGGATAATGAATCCCAGCTGTTCCATCAATTGTCTTGTGGCAACCACTGCTCTACTAGCCAATTCATAAGTTTTCCCCACAATCAAGATATCATCCAAATATGCCATCACTCTATAGTTTTGTTGTCTAAGAAATGCCAAAGCTGGTTTAAGAATTTTTGTGAATAATCTAGGGGCTGACGTTAGCTCGTTTGGTAGCGCCTTGTATTGCCAAAGCTGACCCATCCAATTAAATTTCAAAAACCGTCTGTGTTCGTCTCTGATGGGTACTGTATAGTAAGCATCTTGCAGATCGATACTTGCCATAAAGTAGCCTGCCGACACTAGCTCTGTAGCAGTACTAAAAGTATCCATTTTAAAATGAGCATATTGTACAAACTTATTAAGTGTTGATAAATCAATAATTATCCGGCAACCCCCATCTTTCTTATGTCTAATAAATATATTTGAGACAAATTCCTGTTGTTCATGTTTGGTTTTCTCAATTACTCCTTTAGTGAACAACCTTTGTATTTCAATTTTAGCTTTAGCTCTGTCTAATTTGGTAAGCATATACGTTCTGTCCGGTGTATGTTGTACTGGAGGTTCTTGTATGTGTATAAACTCTATAAGATATCCCTTAATACTGCTAAGGATATACCTATCCACAGTTAACTTACACCATGCTTCCAAATGAAATTGCAACCTCCCTCCAAGTTCTGTGCTCCTTATTAATTTTTGAGGCACAGACCCACCTACCTCCATGGTTATCGGTGGTGTTACTTTCTTGGTCTTAACCGAGGTTGCGGAGGCCCTTGAGGTTGAAAGTGGGGTAAATGTTGAAGTGGAGGCTTCCGCATTTTCCATTGTGGGCGTCCCGGGCCAACCCCTAAAAAAGGACGCTGTTGCTGGTTACCTCTGGCCTCTCTCCAATTTTTCGTACTATAAATATTAGTACTTGCTTTTTTAGTCGTCCCATAAGGATGATATCGTTTTCCGAAATATCCTTTGGTCGCTTTTATTAGGCCCAAAGTTTTGGCCTCTTCCTCCAAATCTTTGACCTGTTTTGATAGGTCACCCCCAAGCAACAAATTTTGAGGTTTTATGACTTTCTGCTTGCACAGGATTGCAAATTTTGGATCTAACGCTGGCTGAATAGCCCCTTTCCTGATGTTGTTCAGTTCAAATTGAACATTGCAAAACAGTGCTAAAGCGTCTTTCATGTCATTTGACATATCCACATTCTCCAGCGTACGGGCCAAAGCTGTTATACCCGCCGAGAGTCCTTTCAGAGCGTTCTGTATTTTGATATCTAGACTCCGGATATCCTGCCCCACGTGTCTCCAAATGCTTCGGTTCACCCTGGGTACATTCAGAGCCGCACAATTTCGCGGAGGTAAATGTCTTGCCCATACCTCAGCTAAGGTATTGGTTTGCAGGTGATGGGTCGTCATATAATCAATGCTGGCAGCCATCCTGGCCTCTAGGTCTTTTCCAGTTTGTTCTTGCTGGAAATATTTGCCCACCATGTCCAGCAACTGTGTTCCCTCATCCTCCATATGGGAACGTGGCTCTGACTCTTGTTCAGAGTCTGAGTCAGGCAGCCCTTGAACACCCTCTTCAGATGAAGATGATATGTCCAGCAGCCTTTTCTGGCAATGCTCTGAGGGACTTACACCTGTGTCTGTGCGGCTTTTATCCATTTTCTGGAGCCTGACACTACGGAGATGTTCTTCCCATAACCGCTCCAGCCGACTTTCGTGCTCTCCCGCACTGGTCGCTCGCGGGTGTTTATTTTTAGCCCACCGCTCCTGCCGACTTTCGTGCCCTCGGGCACTAGTCGCACGCGGTTTAAATCGCAACCCATCGTCATGCCTACCGGCTCTGGTTGCTCCCGGCCGCTGCAAATGCCGTTGTTCGCCGTCCCAGTACTCCTCCGAACAGCTAGATGACGGCCCCACATGCTGCAGCCACTCGTACTGTTTTCCGAGCTCTGCAGATGCGGTCGCTGCCGGCTGCTCTATGCCCTGCAGCTGGTCATCATCACTGCTATACAAGTAAGTATTTACCGGCGATTTTTCGGGCTCCCTTTCACAGTGAGAAGTTTTGCGTTTTGCCTTCCCGCCCGGTCTAGAATTAGTTTTTCTCGGCGCGGGGTTTGAATCTGGCACAGCTGGCTCAACGCAAACTGCCTGTGCCGTCGGCTGCTGCTGCGGGTCCCCGGCACCTTTACCGCCGACATCCTGCAGCTTCTTCACAGCCTTTCTGCGTCCTTTGTCCATTCCTAAAAACGGTGAAAAAATGCAGAATCACTTACCTGCCGTCCACCGGCTTTTTAACTCCCGCTCAAGGGGACGTCCTCCCCAGGTCCGACACGTTGAATGCGTGTATGCGATATGACACGCATGCGCCGTAAGCGGGGTTCTTCACGAAGTCACTCACGTGACTCCGAAGTAAAATGATTACCAATGCATCCACAATTTCAAGAGCCATTTTCTTAAGTACCATCAGGCCCTGGGGATTTATCAGCTTTCAGTCCCATCAGTCTATCCAACACCATTTCTTGCTGAATGCAAATTTCCTTCAGTTCCTCCGTCACCCTAGATCTTCTGGCCACTAGTACATCAGGGAAAGTGTTTGTGTCTTCCTTAGTGATCCAAAGGACTTGTTCAACTCGTCTGCCATTTCCTTGTTCCCCATAATAAATTCACATGTTTCAGTCTCCAAGGATCCTACTTTGGTCTTAACTATTGTTTTCCTCTTCACATACCTAAAGAAGCTTTTACTAGCCTTTATATTCTTGGCTCGCTTACCTTCATACCTCATCTTTTCTCCCCGTATTGCCTTTTTAGTTATCTTCTGCTGCTCATTAAAAGTCTCCCAACCTCTGGCTTCCTGCTCATCTTTGGAGTTAAGGGTAAGATTACGTGGCAGCACCTCTGATAAGGACGTGTCAAAGAGGTAATTGGTTCATGAGGCGGATAGCAGTGGGGGAAAAAAAACTGTTCTTAAGCCTGGATGTTCAAGCTCCAATATCCTGTCCCAGTGACAGAAGAGAGACAGAGAATGGCCAACATACCAAGCATCCTTGATGATACATCCAGCCTTCCTGATGTAATGCACCCATGAAGATGGACTAGATGGAAGGAAGTGACAGACTTGTGTTGAACATGGCTATGTTCACCACCCTCTGCAGGTTCAGGTAGTCGAAAACAGAACAGTTGCCATCTAGGCTGAGATGGGACATCTGTTGAGGTTCAAGAGCCTCTTAGACAAGGTTAATCTTATCAGACAACTAAAAGGGCTTTCTCACGGTGCGACCTGACCCAAGACTTAACAAGAGTTTAACATCGTGGGAACCTCCTGCGATAACAGTACGACATTCGTGGACCACCGAGGACCTCCGTGGCGCTAACGGCAGGTAGTCGTGGAACTTTGTAAGGTCGGGAGAAAATTCAAACATTTTTGAATTTCTCCAAGAGTGACTTGAGCACTTTGTGGTGAGCGTTGCAACATTGTATGAACGCAGATGCCAGTGCGATATCCGTGCGATATCCGTAATGACTCTTGCGGGTACCGTGGGAACTCCTGCGAACGGTAAACCCGGAAGCTTGACAGAGGGGACATAAGGTGAGTAAAAAAGGTGGTCTCAATATCGCCAATGGACCGCGCAGTATTTCTTTCGATAACATAACACAATAACAAACACTGAAGGAAACAATAAGTTCCATGTTTTATTAGCATTGCTGTGCTCCTGTCACAAAATGCAAAAAAAAGATTACTTTTATACTTGAAATACGTTCATTCAAATATTGATCGTTGGGTGCTACAATTTACATTATATTAAATCAATTGCTTCATTTGTAAATGTAATTTTAGTACTTTTCTAGAAGACATGGCAATAGTATTAATGCAGCACAGTGCAAATAGATGCAAGGAAGGCATTCAAACATAGAAGCACATTATACATTTATTCACATAACAAGGTATCTCCAAGCCCATCGAGTCATGTAAGACAGTCTGCGACCTGCAGCATGATAAATATTTGGTGATATCAAAACAAATTGTTTGATGCACATGCGATCCAAAAATAAACTTGCAATTTGCCCCTCCATAATATTAGATCTCCGCAGAATGCTGCAGGATGCAATCATGTATTCCGTTCGCCGAGGGTTAAATGAAGAATAACCCAGATTGACAAAATACTGCAGTGTGTTGGTGCAGGAAAATAACATAGTCAGCAAATAAAAAAAAGAAGCCAGCGTTTTTCCCTTGGGCAAGACTTATGCAGCAAGCCTTGGCACTATTTTAAATAGACTCAGCAACAAACTTTTATCATATCACTTTCATGAGATTAAACTGAAACTGCTTGCAAACAGTGGGTTGTATTGGAATGATCTATATACTGGAACATATACTCAAAGTGCAGATGAAAAAGTTGTATGAGGCGAGATATTTAACAGTTAAAGAATATAAAGGTGGCATTGATAATACCCTTGATCCAGAAATCCCTGCAGGTATCTGTCGAAGCTTCAATGAGATGCCTGCTTTCAACCCTATGTGTTTCATATGGTTATTGACAGAAGAATCCTATAACAAAATGTAATTGAAAAATAGATACAAAATGCTGGAGTAACTCAGCGGGACAGGCAGCATCTCTGGAGAAGGATTGGGTGATGTTTCGGGTCGAGACCCCTCTTCAGTATTCAGTTTAAGACCATTGAGAAAATTTTGGGTCTAGACCCTGGGTCGTGAGCCGAAACGTCACCCATTCCTTCTCTCCAGAGATGCTGCCTGTCCCGCCGAATTACTCCAGCATTTCATGTTTATCTTCGATTTAAACCAGCATCTGCAGTTCCTTCCTACACATTTTGTCTTTGAAAAACAATGGTGTGCATCGTTGGGTCTTGTAAAAGCTTACATGACCCCCTTATTCAAACTACAACATTTTGCATATGGTTTTAAAAGTAAAAAAACACACAAATCTACATTGGAATTAAGCGTATATATTTAAATCAGTGCGTAGGAAATTACACCCTCACTTATCCATATACAGTACATACTCAAACAGCTTAAAAAAACAACATTTTTATATTTCACATATGCTGACAGATTTGAGATGAGTTGAGGAAATATGAAAATTACTGAGAGCATACAGCTTCCAAGGGCATCTGCTGCACAAACAAAATAATACATTCAGCCTAATTCTTTGCAGTATATGTCCAATTATACTCTTTAATACAGTGTGCAACTTTCTCTGTTGTAAGTCTCAAAAACAACTGAGAATTTATTCATTTTGCCAGATTCAGGCTTTCTGCTCTTAGATACAGTGAACCAATTCATCTCAGAAACGTTGGCTTTTCTGATCAAGAGAGAGTCGCAGTTTTACTCAGTAACTCATAAGTGTATATTGTTATTCCTATGTTGCAACAGAAACATATATAAAGAATGTTACAATGACACGAATATATTGCTAATCCCTATGGTTTCTCTGCCCTGCAGTTTTGTTTTCAGTTTGCTATCCTGAGTTCTTAAACTATTAATTTATCTGCAAGTCTTACTATGAAAAAGATTCTCAAACAATGACAATTACGTGGGACGTCCTCGATGGACACTTGGTCCATTGGCGATATTGAGACCACCTTTTTTACTCACCTTATGTCCCCTCTGTCAAGCTTCCGGGTTTACCGTTCGCAGGAGTTCCCACGGTACCCGCAAGAGTCATTACGGATATCACACGGATATCACACTGGCATCTGCGTTCATACAATGTTGCAACGCTCACCACAAAGTGCTCAAGTCACTCTTGGAGAAATTCAAAAATGTTTGAATTTTCTCCCGACCTTACAAAGTTCCACGACTACCTGCCGTTAGCGCCACGGAGGTCCTCGGTGGTCCACGGATGCCGTACTGTTATCGCAGGAGGTTCCCACGATGTTAAACTCTTGTTGCCATCTTGGGTCAGGTCGCACCGTGAGAAAGCCCCATAAGAATGTAAATATGCTAATGATCACTGACATTACCATGAAGGTGGGTTGTTGGTGATATGGATAACTTGAACCAGAAGCTGTTAACCATCTCAGCAGCCCCATTGATGAAGGTAGATTGTGTTCATTCTCTCACTTCCTTAGGTCTTCAACTTACTCTTGTCTTGCTGACATTAAAGGCTAGGTTGTAGTTCTGACACCATGACATTTCCTGAACTTTTTCCTGAATACTTGAAACGCCACCCATTCTCTTTCTCCAGAGATGTTGCCTGTCCCACTGAGTTACTCCAGCTTTTTGTGTCCATCTTCAGCTTAAAACTAGTTATCTTTCCCGAACCTAGTATATTTATAGCATTCCTTATTTCTAAATGCTGCCAACAATAAACATCAATACATCTGCCTATGTTATTCTTTGCATTCTAGAACATTAGTTACAGCCCAGAAAGTAAATTCAGTTTGAAAGTTAAATATGATTGTTCCCCAACCCATTAAACTGATTACAATTCTAAATAAAATGCAATTTATGAATCACAGCATGTGCAAAGTGTACGCCATACATGTGACATTCACATCTTTTTGTGATTAATGCTTAAGCATCTGTCATAAATTACCTTTGAGGTAGTAAGGGCAGGAACAAAATGTGTGGCTGATTTCACCACCCATTGAAAGTGTATATATTAAATAATAAACAATAGGTGCAGGAGTAGGCCATTTGGCCCTTCGATCCAGCACCACCATTCAATGTGATCATTGTTACGGATGTTCTGAGCTGTCTATGGCTAAGTTACACAGTCATTTTTGTTAACTTTAAGGAAGAACATTTGAAGAATATTTTAATAAATATAAATTTTGTAATCAATATGAATAATTAATTACTGATAAGAAATTGTAACTATCTAGAGCTTACATTTCATTATTGATCAGAACTAAAATTCACCTCCAAATGAAGTAGTAGACATAAAATATAAATGATTTTAAGCAAAAAATAGACCGACTGAATGCATTGAAAGGAAGGAGAGAATGAAAGAACATCTATCTATATTACTAAAATTCTTATCTTGACCACTTCCTGTTGTTCTGTATATTGATTTTTGAAAAAAACGCTGCCACTTACGGCTGTGATTTTTGGCCATCTTACTCAGAGTCCCCCTCCGCAGTGCAGGATGAGGGTTTTTTGCATCGATTAAAAATAAAAGTTATTAGTGTTTTAAAAAATGTTGAGATTCTCTCTCCTGAAGGCCACGCCCCTTCCAGAGGGACTAAAACCCAGAAGTGTTGAGTGCCTCAGTCAGTCTCTGCAAGATGGTGGAGCGAGATGGTCACGTCTCTCAGTCTGAGCTGTGAATAACACTAAACACATGTCTACTAAACTGTGAGTGGTTTTACTGACCTGTCAGTGCCCTTAATGTGGTTTGAAAATATAGTTTGGAAATGCTAAAGCTGTGTTACCTTTGTTTTGGAAATGCTAAAGTTGTGTTGCCTTTGGTTTGGAAATGCTAAAGCTGTTTTGCCTAATGCAAGTTGCCGCGCCTAATGCAAGTTGCCTTGCCTAATTAAAGTTGCCTTGTCCAATTAAAGTTGCCTTGTCCAATTAAAGTTGCCTTGCCCAATTAAAGTTGCCTTGCCCAATTAAAATTGTTGCCCAATTAAAGTCCCCTTGCCTAATTAAAGTCGCCTTGCCCAATTAAAGTTGCCTTTTCTATATAATTAAAAGTCTAATCTTGACCACTTCCTGTTTGCAATTTATATTGATTTTAGAAAAAAAAACGCTACCACGTACGGTTGTGATTTTTGGCTTCTTACTTAGTCCCCCTCCGCTCATCAGGTGCCGAGGATTTTTCCCATCGATAAAAGCGTTATTAGTGTTTAAAAAATGTTGAGATTCTCTCTCCTTTCAATCACGCCGTGAAGGCCACGCCACTTCTGGTAGGAGAGGGGGGACTATAGAACCCAGAAGTGTGGGCGTGGCTCAGTCTCTTGCAAGATGGAGGAGGGAGAGGCCATGACTCGCTGTCTTTAGTAGCCTTGCACCCTGCTTAAAATGGTATGAAACCACTTGAATTTGGTTGTCTTGCACCATGCACCATGCTTGAAGTGGTAAGAAACTGCACTTGAATTTGGTGGCCTTGAACCCTGCTTGAAATGGAATTTCAAGGAATAGCCGTTTGTCAACTGCCTACACAACAGGCTTGAGTGACTGAGCCGCCAGCCCAAGAATCCATTCAGCCCACAATGTCCATACTAGCCCTCTGGAAACCAGTCCCTTCGGCCCACAATATCCATACTAGTGCTCCAGACAATAGTCAAGGAAACGTCTTTGAAATGATGTTTGCTCAGACCAGGCTTCTGACTTAATCAATTCTGTGTTGGGTCCAATTTTATTTTATATATTTTAGAAAACATTTCAAAAATTCCCCTGCAGAAATTATGTAACTTTATTCAGGAGGCAAAAGAATGAGTTATGGTTGCTTACTGAAGAAGACATTTATCGCAAATAGGGAAAACATTTGGAAACATCTTATTCAGTTTAGACTTTGAATAATAATGTCTATGCAGTATTTTAAATTGTATTAACGAATGTCTAATGTTAAGAGAACAGTTATGTATATATAGGTTTTCCTCCCATCTATCTTTTTAAATTGTTAGGCCCAAATCATCTTCCCAAGCTCGCATAATTATATCCGACGATGGGATTTGTATATTTAAAAGGGTATTATAAAGATACGATATTAACTTATTTGAATACGAGTTTTTATTCATGCATTCGCCTAGTATGTCTGGAACCATATATTGACAGTCTTGGGTATGTGATTTCAGATAGTCTTGTATTTGAAGATATCTAAAGTATTGGCTACATTTCAGATGATATTTCGACTATAATTCTTGAAATGAGAGGAGAGTCCCCATCTCATAAAGATCTCCCAGTTTTTTAATTCCTAATCTTTCCCATTGTATGAACGCCTTGTCTAAAGTAGACGGCTTAAACGAGGGATTGTTGGCGATTGGTGAGAGAAGAGATAAATTTCTCAATTTTCTTTTTTCCAGATTCGTATGGTACTATGGTTAATCGGGTTTTTCTCATATACTGATTCCTTCAGATTTATTGGAGAGAGAAGAATCACGCCTATATTAAAAGGCGAACAATCTTCTCTCTCCATTGTTAACCAGTTTACCTGTTGGCATGTATTGCCCATCCAATAGATTAAGTTTTTAATACTCGTTGCCCAGTAATAGTACAGAAAATTAGGGAGAGCCAGTCCGCCAATTTCTTTGGGTTTACATAAATGTCCTTTATGGATTCTGTGTGTTTTATAAATCCCAAATAAAGTTTGTGATCACAGAATCGAGTTTTTTTTTTTTTTTAATTTAAGGGAGAAAAATCAGTATTGATTGAAATAGGTACAGGATTTGTTGAAGGAAGATCATCTTTATGGCATTTATTCAACCTCTGAGGGAAATCAGAAGCATTTTCCAAAATTGAATACAGGCATTTAGTTTGGTAATTAATGGTGGAAAGATTGCTTGAAATAGAGAAGTATATTTTCTAGTTACATAAACTCCAAGATATTTAAATTTTTCCGTAGCAATTCTAAAAGGAAATTTTAGAAGGTGTGTCGGATCTTGAGGTTTTATTGACATAATTTCACTTTTGTTCCAGTTTATTCTATATCCTGAAAAGGAACCAAACTCCTCTATAAGATTTAGTATGTTTGGAATACTAACTTGGGAATTGGTGATATATAGTAGTACATCATCTGCATACAACAATATTTTATTATTAGAATATTTAGTATTATAGCCATGAATATTCAGATGTACTCTTATGCTTTCTGCTAAAAGTTCAATCGCAAGGGCAAATAACAGAGGTGATAATGCACACCCCTGTCTGTTGCCCCTGGATAACTGAAATTTAGGTGAGAGTGTTTGATTAGTCAGTATTATGGCAGTCGGCTTGTCATATAACAACTTTATCCATGAAATAAAGAGTTTTCTCCTAATTGAAATGTTTGCAATACTGTAAAAAGATATTTCCATTCTACTTGGTCAAATGCTTTTTCTGCATCTAGTGAAATAATTTATAAGTCTTCTTTCAACGTTCTATGTGAGTACATTATATTAAACAGGCGTCTCAAGTTGTTGAACGAGTGGCTCTTGGGTATAGAAACATAGAAACATAGAAAATAGTTGCAGGAGTAGGCCATTCGACCCTTCGAGCCTGCACCGCCATTCAATATGATCATGGCTGATCATCCAACTCAGTATCCTGTACCTGCCTTCTCTCCATACCCCCTGATCCCTTTAGCCACAAGGCCCACATCTAACTCCCTCTTAAATATAGCCAATGAACTGGCCTCAACTACCTTCTGTGGCAGAGAATTCCAGAGATTCACCACTCTCTGTGTGAAAAATGTTTTCCTCATCTCGGTCCTAAAAGATTTCCCCCTTATCCTTAAACTGTGACCCCTTGTTCTGGACTTCCCCAACATCGGGAATAATCTTCCTTCATCTAGCCTGTCCAATCCCTTAAGAATTTTGTAAGTTTCTATAAGATCCCCCCTCAATCTTCTAAATTCTAGCGAGTACAAACCGAGTCTATCCAGTCTTTCTTCATATGAAAGTTCTGACATCCCAGGAATCAGTCTGGTGAACCTTCTCTGTACTCCCTCTATGGCAAGAATGTCCTTCCTCAGATTAGGAGACCAAAACTGTACGCAATACTCCAGGTGTGGTCTCACCAAGACCCTGTACTGCAGTAGAACCTCCCCGCTCCTATAAACCCAGTTTGATCAGAATGTATTAATTTACTAACGTATTTGCTTAACCTTCTTGCCAGGGTTTTAGCTAATATTTTCTGATCTGTATTTAGCAGAGCTATTGCTCTATATGATCCCGGCTCTTCGAGATCTTTATCTTTTTTGGGTATCAATGTTGATTCGACTAAAGTTTGTGGTAGTGTTCTTTAAATGCGTGTATATAAAGGGCTTGAAAACGCAGGGAGATTAAATCATAAAAATGTTTATAAAGTTCATTACTAAACCCGTCTGGGCCTGGCATTTTCCCATTATTCAGTGAATGAATAGTCTCTTAAATTTATTTTATTGTGATCTGTGCTCCTAATTCTTCATGTTCCGCCACGGTAAATTATGGAAAATTTTATTTGTCGAGGAAGTTTTTAATTTTTATCGTTTCTACTGAAGTTTTAGATGTGTATAAATGTTGATAGAATTGTAAAAATCTTTTGTTAATATCTTTAGGGAGTGTATACAATTCACCTTTTTCTGATCTAATTTTTTGAATAGTATGATCTTTTTCCATTTTTCTCAACTGGCGTGCCAGAAATTTATGCGGTTTGTCGCCAAATTCAAAGTTTTTCTGTTTAGTAACTTGAAATAACCTGATAACTCTTGCAGAGAGAATTTGATTTAACTTGAATTTTAATACTGCTATTTTATTATGTTTATCCATAGAACGTTCTATAGCATTTTTCTTCTCTCCAGATCTGCTGAGTTGCTCCAAGCAACTGGTGTCTATCTTCAAAGGACTGACCAGGACTCCAGTCTGTCCATTTCTCTCTGTAGATGCTGCCACGCACACTAATCTTACCTGCCTGTTTCAGTTTGAAGACACCCCCATCTTTCAGACATGACATTAATGAAATGCTTAGCTAGTTTTTAGATTTATGAAATATGGCTTGATATGAAACCGTAATAGAACCTCTAATATAGCACGCCTTAAAAGAGTCCCATAAAGAACGAAGCCGAGATATACCTGGTGTATGCATTTTATTCTCATAAAACAATTCCATCTGTTGCTTCAGATTTTCACAGCATGCTGGGTCAGTTAATATTTGAGGATTAAATCTCCAGAACGTTTTTTTTATTGTACATTCCTTCTAGTTTTAGGGAGAAAGTTAGAGGAGAATGATTGGAAATAATATTATTGTGATATTTGGGATTTGTTGTAAAAGGTATTAATTTTGTGTCCACCAAAAAATAATCAATACCTGTATAGCTTTTATGCACAGCTGAATAGAAAGAATATTCTCTTCCGTATGGATTCGCAATCCTCCATACGTCTGTTATATTTGTATTTTTATATACGTATTTAGGAGTTTGCTAGATTTTGATTTTGTATTATATCTCCTTTGTTGTGAGGATTTATCCAGATATTGATCCAGAACACAATTGAAGTCTCCTCCAATTATCAGATTTTGCTGGGTGGAATCTGAGATTATATTGATTATTTTATTAAAAAATTGTGGGTTATCAAAGTTGGGAGCGTAGATATTTGCCATAGTAAGTGGGGTAGAATATATCTCCCCAGATACTATGACGTACCTACCCACCTTATCTGCTATAAGTGGCTTTATGTTTAAATGGTATACCTTTACGAATTATAATTGCTGTACCTCTGCCTTTGGAGAGAAAGGTAGAGTGATATAATTGGACAATCCAGTTAGCCTTCAGCCTGTTATGCACTCGATCTTTGAGGTGCGTCTCCTGTAAAAATATATCAGCATTAATCGATTTTAAATGGGCTAGAACCTTACCCCTTTTAATTGGCTCATTAGCGCCCCTAATATTCCAACTACAAAATGTGATTCCTCCAATTTTCTTCAAAGGATCGTCTCCCATTAGAGCTTACATGGTTTCCCTTGTTTCAGATGGGCAACACAAAATATAAAATCAACCTTCTGTTTACTGGGTGGGTGAGCCCAATTTCATAGCCCTGCAGGTATGTCACGAGTAAACAAGGCTTGAGTGGCTGAGCCGCCAGCCCAAGAATCCATTCGGCCCACAATGTCCATACTAGCCCTGGAAACCAGTCCCTTCAGCCCACAACACCCATACTAGCACTCCAGCTTGTTTAGTACACATGCTTGTAAATACATCCATCCCTTACAGAGATCCACCAATATGGTGTCTGCCAAAGACTGAAGCTCAAAATAGGTCTGGAGGAGAACAACTTTTCTACTGTATATCTTCCATCTTGCATGTGGCCAGTATTACTACGTAAATTATGGACGTCCTTCCAGGAAAAGGATGCAAGATAGGTGACTTTCACTTTTCATCCATTTTCAAATTTGAATCATGAAGTTGAAGTCCCTCATAGGTGGTCAAGTGATATTTTGGAAAGACACCAAATATAAATTTGATTTGGGGACTTAATAACCCATTTGATTAATTTGCCTTTGGCTTTCAGACTTCCTTTGGTTGGGTGCAGTCGGTGCCTCAGCTGAATAGTACCCTCTGCACATGCTAATAGTTGCAGCAGGCATCTGATTGATTTCAATTTTTATTGCACTTAAGTTGTATGCTTGCCATCAAATTAGCAATTCTATGTATATTTTCTCAGCAGAGTTATTAGAGGAAATTACAGTGAACTTTGAATAATAACTTAAAGGCCACATTCGTCTTGACATTTCAATACAATGAAATTCTTCAGAAATGAAATTGTCCTTTGGCATTGTTGGGTATCCTTAAGATCAATCGGAGTATGACATCATTGTTTAAAATAGATAAGTTATTGTGCATTATTTAAAACCACATTTAAAAATTATTCTGGTAATATTATGGTCTCAATTTTTTATAGATAACAGAAGCAATAGAGTGTACCCATGAAGACCTCATAAAATTGCTTGGAGATACACGCAATGAATTGGAAGAAAATTTAAATGAGTTGGAGATGTTGTCAGGTGCAGCCTGTTACTGCCTGTGATTAGATTTTATAATATTTTGTGGGAATTTGGTGGGTTTCATCAGCAAACATGTAAGAGATTTCCAGGATCTGGTGGGTGTTTTGGTCACGTTGGAGAGAAAGATCCAGAGAATCCTGGATTAACTAGCCAAGATGTGACATCAGTGAGTGAAGTTTTCAGATTAGTCAAAATGAGAACGTAGATTTCAGGAAATAAAAGATTTACAAGCAATCCTGAAATCAGGTGATATCATAAAAATATGTTTGGGAATAGAGAGAAATTGTGCTACACACAGTAAATTAATGTAATTAGGCACTTCATTCAAGTGATATACTACAGATGCCAGAAGTTTAAAATGAAAGGGAAGATTTTAGAAATATTTAATAGGTCAAGCACTGGTCTGCTGCCTTAACTAACCGACAAGAAACCTTAAAGGTCACCACATGCCAGCTTATAAACAGTGTGAAATTTCAGTCATAAATTTACAACCTTCACTCAGAGACAGAGAATCTTGGATCTGTTAAGAAAGTAAACAAACTTTAATGCATTGATTACTGATGGGTCTCTCAAACTGTCTTCCTAAGGAAAGGACTTCACCTGAGTTCTCAACGCACACCACCCAATCATGAAAGAATTGCTCCCTGAATTGGAGTATGGATTTTACTCATTTAGAAGTACAGACTTTCAATTTCATCGTTGTTGTCTCAATTAAGAGAGATGGTGGAGCTTTTTCAAGTAATTTAGCTACTCACCTTATGTTATTTAAATTATTTTGTCTGTCAGGGAGTTTCAGGGGTGGGTATGAGCATGTTGTAACTGAAACCTATTCATTGTTTAGAGCCTGGTCTGCATCACAAATGCAAAGGATTAGATTATTAAACCATTCGCATCCAAAACAATTAAGGTCATAATGGCAGGGACTCCAGACAGCAAAACCAGGCAGTAGCAAGTTCTAGAAAGATCCAGCACATTGTCAAGGTCTTAAAGGTTGTGTAAATGACCTTCCACGCCATGATTAGTTTGGAGGATTCTACAGGTGACATTGACAGCTCAGAAAATAAATCAATAGGAGCACTAGAATAAGACAAAACATTTGTGTTAAGCACACACGTACAATTGAGCAATGCTGTTGACATTGCAGAGTTATTTGTTTCCGGATCTTCTGATTCTTGGTGCTATCGATTTCGTGATATATGGTGGCTTTCTCCAATAGCTTCATGTGAACTCCCTGTTAAAGAATCAATTTAAAGGTGATACACCACAACTCATGTAAAGTTTGCCAGGCTGGATGTTTCATATGTGTTCTATTTTCACTAATAATTCTTGATTTTGTAAAGCTTTCAAACATTGAAGTATGGTTGGGCACAAACTCTGCATACAGTAACTGAACGTGTTCTTGAAGAGATGTATGTAAGCTTTTGGAAGTGCCCTCTACCTGCTGGAATATGGCCAGGGATTCCATACAATACCACTGCCGTTATCTAAAATTGATATGTTTCAAAAAAGATAAATGTTCTGATTCTACATACGCATATTTGTCTTGGTTCCTTTTGAAATTGCATGTAATGCACTATCCACTTGGAAGTAGTGACCATAATGTGATCAAATACAACCTGCAATTTGAGAGAGAGAAGATGAAATTGGATGTGTCAGTATTACAGCTGAGCAAAGGTGACTACAGAGGCATGAGGGAGGGGCTGGCTAAAGTTGATTGGAAAGAGACCCCAGCAGGAAAGACGGTGGAACAGCAATTGCAGGAAGTTCTACAAATAATTCAGAGGATGCAGGATCTTTTCATAGCACAGATGAATAAAGGTTCTCGGGGGGGAAATGAAACGACCATGGCTGACATGGGAAGTCAAAGACAGCATAATATTAAAAGAAAAGGTATATAACATTGCAAAGATTAGTGGGAAGCTAGAGGATTAGGAAGCTTTTAAAAGACAACCAAAGGTAACTAAAAAGGCAAAACGGGGAAAAAATATGTAATATAAAAGTAAGCTAGCCAATAATATAAAACAGGATAGCAAAAGTTTCTCTAGATATATAAAGAGTAAGAAAGAGGCAAGAGTGGACATTAAACCTCTGGAACATTATATAAGTGGTGGTAATGGGGAATAAGGAAATGGCAGAGGAATTGAATGTTTTTTACATCAGTCTTCACAATGGAAGACATCAGCAACAAGCCTGAAAATCAAGAGAGTCGTGGGGTGGAAGTTAGTGAAGTGGCTATTACGGAGAAGGTGTTTGGGAAGCTGAAAGGTCTGAAGGTGAATAAGTCACCCCGACTAGATGGACTGCACCCCAGGGTTCTGAAAGGTAGCTTTAGAGATTGTGGAGGCATTAGTAGCAATCTTTTAAGAATCACTAGAGGCAGGAGTGGTTCTAGATGATTGGAAAATTGCAATTATCACTCTGCTGTTCAAGAAAGGAGCGAAGCAGAAGAGAGACAACGAGAGGCTGGTTAGTCTGACCTCAGAGATTGGTAAGATTTTTGAGTACAATATAAAGGATAACGCTCTGAGTACTTAGAAGCTCATGATAAAATAAGCTGAAGTCAGCATGGTTTTGTGAAAGGGAGATCTTGCCTAACAAACCTGTTGGAATTCTTTGAGGAAATAAATAGTGGGGTAGACAAAGGCGAGTCAGTTGTTTACCTTCATTTTCAGAAGGCCTTTACATAAGGTGCCACACGTGAGGCTGCTAAAGAAGATATGAGTCCATGGTATGAGAAGAAAGATATTAGCATGGATAGCAGATTAGTTGGATGGCAGAAGGCAAATTGGCAATAAAGGGCAGTTTTCAGGTTGGCTTCAAGTGACTAGTAATGTGCCATAGGGGAGTTCTGGGGCTGCTACTTTTCATGTTGTATATCAATGATTTGGATGATGGAATTGAAGGCTTTGTAGCCAAGTTTGCAGATGATGTCAAGGTAGGTGGAGGGGCAGGTAGTATAGAGAAAGCAGGGACTCTTCAGAAGGATTTGGACAGATTAGGAGAGTGGGCAAAGTTGTAGCCGAGTGCAAAGTGTGGAATCATGCATTTTGGTTGTAGGAAAAAGGAGTAAACTATTTTCCAAATGGAGAGAGAATTCAAAAATTGGGGGTGCAAAGTGACGGGAGAGTGCTGGAATATGATTCCCAAAAAGTTAATTTGCAAGTTGAATCAGTAGTAAGAAAGGCAAATGCAATGCTAGTATTCATATTGAAAGGTCTAGAATATAAAAGCAGGGATGTAATGCTGAGGCTTTTAAAAGCTTTGGTCAGACTCCATTTGGAGTATCATGAGCATTTTAGGGCCCCATAGTTGAGAATGGTTGTGCTGGCATTGGAGAGGGTCCAGAGGAGGTTTACGAGAATTATCCCAAGAATAATTGGGTTAACATATGATGATCATTCCCACGGCACTAGACCTGTACTCGCTGGAGTTTGGAAGGATGAGGGTGGACCTCACTGAAACTTACCAAATAGTGAAAGGACTGGATAGAGTGAATGTGGAAAGGATGTTTCCGCTGGTGGGAGAGTCTCTTTAGAAAGGAGATGAGTATTTTGTGTGGTCAGAGGGTGGCGAATCTGTGGAATTCATTGCCACAGAAGGCTGTGGTGGTCTAGTCAGCAGATATTTTTAAGGTGGAAATTGATAGATTCTTGATTGGTCCAGGTATCAAGGGTTATGGAAAGTAGGCATAAGAATGGGGTTGAGATAGAAAGAAAGATCAGCCAAAATTGAATGGTGGATTAGACTTGATGGGCTAAATAACCAAATCCTGCCCCTATAACTTATAGACTTCAAGGAATCCTGCAAAGGATTAAAACATGTAATGGTCCCATAGCTTGGTGAAAAATCTACATGAACATTCTGCCAGCTTGAAAATTGTGTAGGATGTGCTTTACTTTTAATTTCAAAGGATGGTAATAATCATAAGGGACATGGAAAAGTATCAACTTCATAAATTTTTACTTGTGAGTTTTTTTATTTATGTGTTTTGCTTTTGCTTCTGTATCATTTTGAATGTCTGAGACTTTCAAAAATACTCAGGATATGGCTATCTTAGTGACAAATTTATTTGTTGTTTTGGGCATTCTTTTTGTAATTGCACTATGCAGCTGGATACCTCTTTTCACTTTCAGATTCCCCCATTTCACTTTCTGCCCTGTTCTTTTGTTTCTTCCGTGTCCTCTTCCAACCATATCCCTCTCACCAGTTTTATATTTCACTCCTCTTCTTACCTTACACCCTTTTGTTCTCTTTTTAATTACTAGCTTTTGTCACTATCACCATTGCATCTGCCAATCACCCCTCAGTGATTTGCAGCTCAGATTTTACAATAGTTAGACACTGGGGATGCATGACAGTTTTCCTTGGAGTGGCGGAAGTTGAGGGGTGACCTTGGAGAGTTTTATAAAAGCATGATGAGTATACATAAGGTGGGTCAAGGTCATTTTCCGAGGACAGGGGAGTCTGGAGGGCATAAATTTAAGATCAGAGGAAAGGTTTAATAGAATCTGAGAGGCAGATTTGTAAGATATGAGGTGCCAGAGAAAGAGATAGATATGGATATTACAATGTTTAAAATGCATTTGGACAGCAGAGAGATACATGCCAAATCCAGACAAATGGGAATAGCTCAAGAAACTATTTTGGTCAGGATGAAGGAATTGGGACGAAGGGCCTGTTTCCATGCTGTAAACAATTTTTGTGGGTCAGAGTTCTTTTTATATGGTTTTCTAATTAATTTATTTGCTGACATTTTCTAGTGCAAGCAACTTGTATGACCTATGACATGGTTGCCATGCGTACAGACCCCTCTATTGTGGAATCAATGATGCGACTGAATGAAGCATATCTGAGCTGCAAAGAGTCCGTTTCAAAGGACTACAAAGAAGTTTTAAACAAGCCAAAAGAAGATTAATTGGAACAATTATAATGTGTTGCATTTATGATTACATGATCCATATTTTTGATTAATTGGAGTAAAAATAATACCTGTGGGTGGTAACACACAACATGAGATATTGGATCAGCTGCATGGTACATGAGGAACCAATGTTTAATTTTGTTACAGCCAAAGGACTTCAATATCATCTAATGAGTAGTGAAAATCTGATGTGTGCACCATTACCAAAGACACATGTCTACTCCATTATGTTAATTACTTGTTCAGAATACTTTGTATGAATATACTTGATGGAGCTGTGTTTGCTTTCATAGGCAATAGCAATATTTATTTGTATTTTGTCTGCAATTTGTCTTTTGCTATTAAAAGCCTGTTTTCCTCATGTTTTTCTATTGGCCTCTATTTTAAGAAAGCAACTTTAGAGAGTTGAAAGGTATATAAATAGACCCCGAAAATAGCTGATGCTCAAAATTATTACTGTCGGAATATTTTCCTCTTTTAGCATCTTTAATTGAGAAGTTAGGATGGAAATAGAAAATTCTGCTTCTTCTCTCTGTTTCAATGGCAGCATTTTTGAAAAATCCTAGAGAATATTGTGGTTTTTTTTACTGTCGGTGGACACTATTGTCTTTTTGATATCTCAGGTGATTCATCATCATTTCCTTTAAATAGACAAACCTATCATCTAAGACTGCAATCACTGCGTGAATAACACAGGTTCATGTACAGATTCCTACCATACTCAACTTGTCCACATGTCACATTCATGCAATTAATTTTTATAAGGTTCTGCTGAGCTGTAATATTGACGCTACATGATTGAAAAGGCCAGAGCCTCAGATTTTCAAGGTACTATAATAATAGTGGTTTCTAAACACATTCATTTTTTATTGGTTCAAGTGATTTCCCTTGATTCCATAGATTTAGGGTGCAAGCATTCACAAAAATCCTCAGGGTGCTATCAATATTGAATGCTACATGTTTTATCCTGTCGCTATAGGAGTTCCTATCTCCTTTCTGAGATCAAACCAGTAATTGAGTGGCTCTCAATTTAACATGTTCCATCGTTGGTCTTTGTCAAAAATGTAGTTTTAGCAGGAACTGTTTCTCCATTTTGTTATAGACAATAGGTGCAGGAGTAGGCTATTCGGCCCCTCGAGCCAGCACCGCCTTTCAATGTGATCATGGCTGATCATCCATAATCAGTACCCCATTCCTGCCTTAACCCCAATTCTCATGACTCCACTATCTTTAAGAGCTCTGTCTAGCTCTCTCTTGAAAGCCAGCCTCCACTGCCTTCTGAGGCAGAGAATTCCACAGACTCACAACTCTCTGTGTGAAAACATTTTTCCTCATCTCCATTCTAAATGGCTTATCCCCTATTGTTAAATTGTGGCCCCTGGTTCTGGACCCCCCCCCCCCCCTGCTTTTCCTGAAATTGGGGGCAGAATTTTAGATTTGTTATCTTTGTCCCATATCTGTTCTTAAGCTATAATTGCCATATATATTTAACCTCAATGAATTTCTTACCTCGAGTTAATGCAGCTACATTCTCTGAAATGGCAATAATTCACGGTGATATATTAAATCAGAATGATTTGTGTCATATTCATACATTTAATGGCAATGTAAATTTTAAAATTTAGCAGTTACTCGTTTCATGTCATTGGAGGCTTGTATGTAATATGTGGCTGGTTGTAGGGTGCATTCTACTTTGTCTATGGGTTTGAGTTGATCACAGAATGTTGGATGGAATTTCCCAGTGGGCTCTGATCATAGGGAATATCTGAGTGTGGTCTGACAGTGGTCCTTATTTCAAAGCCGAAGGGGCATAATGTTGTGCATTTCAGGTGGTCAAGAGATGCAGATGTTGATCAGAGGAAGCATCTAGCTTTTGGGATGGTGGTGGCAGTGTGGGGGTGGGTGGGATGGGAGTTTGGATTACTAAGTAGCTAGCAGCAATATAAATTACTCCTGCTCATTCCTATTGGAAGTAGTACAGTTAAAAACTAGCCACATGATTTCTGCCAGTGTTTTTTATTCAACTGTGGCATAACAATGTTAGAAACATAGAAATGTTGCAGGAGTAGGCCATTCACCCCTATGAGCCAGCACAGCCATATAATCATGGCTGATCATCCAAAATCAATATCCCTTTCCTGCTTTTTCCCCATATCCCTTAATTCCGTTAGCCTTAAGAGCTAAATCTAACTCTCTTGAAAACATCCAGTGAATTGGCCTCCACTGCATTCTGTGGCACAGAATTCTATAGATTCACAACTTTCTGGGTGAAAAATGTTTCCTCATCTCATTCCTAAATGGCCTACACCTTATTCTTAAACTGCAATCCCTGGTTCTGGACTCCCCCAACATTGTGAACATTTTTCCTGCATCTAGCCTATCCAACCTTAAGAATCCCTTATGTTTCTGTTAGATTCCCTTTCATCCTTATAAATTCCATGAATACAAGCCCAGTCGACCCATTCTTTCATCGTATGTCAGTCCTGCCATCCTAGGAATTAACCTGGTGAACCTAGGCTGCACTCCCTCAATAACAAGAATGTTCTTCTTCAAATTAGGAGACCAAAACTGCACACAATACTCCAGGTCTGGTCTCACCAGGGCCCAGTGCAACTGTCGTCGGACCTCCTTGCTCCAACTCAAATCCTGCATGCTTACTTTCAGTGACTGATGTACAAGGACACCCAGGCTTCGCTGCACCTCCCTTTTCTTAATTTGCCACCATACCGATAATAATCTGCCTTCTTGTTCTTGCCACCAAAGTGGATAACGTCACATGTATACACAATATACTACATCTGCCATCCATCGGCCCACTCACCCAACCTATCCAAGTCATCCTGCAGCCTCTTTGCATCCTCACAGCTCACACTGCCACACAACTTTGATTCGTCTGCAAACTTGGAAATGTTACATTTAATACCCTCGTCTGACAAAAAAAGGGCAATATTCAGTTCAATATTTTGATTATTTTTTGACAGGATGATAATTTGATATATCTCCAAAGATCCCATCACCTCCCCCACTGACTCCCTCTCACCCCCACCCCCATGTTTTAGATCCTCAGTTCTTGTAGTTTTTCACCATTTAGAATGCATTTGGTTTTATGCATTTTTAGTTTCAACAAATGAATGAACACAAATATACTTGTGACAGTTTCACTCCTTTGTTCAATCTGTAATTACCTTGTTGCAATTTAGTGCTGGCATTAAACTGCTTACAATGCCACCAAGTAGTTTGCTTTGACTGGATGGAACTGGCCTACTTGTTATCTACTTGAATGGCAACAAATCCTCCACCCCAAGCATCATTTTGGCTGCACTGTGAACCATCTGCAAAATGCATTGCAGTTTTGTGCCAAGACCACCCTGACAGTACCTCCCAATTTATAGCACATACCTCTTGGAAGGACTTGCGCAGCAAGCATTTGGCAGTAATACCAGCTGCATGTTCCTCCACAAGTCACGTACACCATCATGACTCATTGACTAGATGCCGAAGGAGAACATTTGGACAAACAGAAAAATGTTATCAGTCATTTTTATCTATGTTATCAGTTCATTTTCTTACTCTTAATTTCTGTGTAATTCTACAATATAATAAATGCTACACTTGCAATGATGCACTTTCCCATATTAAAACAATGTAAAATTGGCTTTTGAAAGATTGTGTAAACATCATCTTTAAGGACTTCCCTAACCATGGATTGCTTCTTTAGTTCAATCTAATTTAAAAATAGAGCATGGAAATAGGCCATTTGACCCACTGAGTCCACACCGACCCACTAGTTCTATGTTGTTTCACTGTCTCATCCACTCCCTACACACTAGGGGAAATTTACAAAGGCCAAGTAACCTACAACCTATACGTCTTTGGGGGTGTGGGAGGAAACACGAGCACCTGGAGGAAATCCACATCGTCACAGGGAGAAAGTGTAAATTACACACAGACAACACCCAAGTTAGGATCGAACCCAGATGTCTGGCTCTGTGAGAAAGCACCTCTACCAGCAGTGCCGTTATGCTGCTTCTGTTAAATTATTCAACAAATTGAGACATAATCTACCCATTAACAAATCTGTGCTGGTCATTAAACTCAGAAAATGCTTAATATGTTCATATAACAACAACTGAATGTGTTGCATCTTTATTGAATTGAATTGAATAAATGTTATTATCCAAGTATGTATACATACAAGGAATTTGCCTTGGTGCTTTGCTCGCAAATAACAAAATGATATACAGTAGACAATTAAAAATAAAACATTATAATTTACACATGTGAAGAAAGAAGGAAAATACCAGAGCAAAAGGAGGTTACAGACTTTTGGCTGATTAGTAGAGCTACTGCTCGTAGAAAAAAGCTGTTTTTATGTCTGGCTATGGTGGCTTTGACAGTCCGGAGTCACCTTCTAGAGGGAAGTGCTTCAAAGAGTTTGTGGCCAGGATGAGAAGGGTCAGAGATGATCTTACCCGCTCGCCTCCTGGCCCTTGCAGTGTAGTTCGTTGATGGGGTGAAGGTTGCAGCTAACAACCTTCTCCGCTGATCGAACGATGAGCTGCAGCCTCTGGATGTCATGCTTGGTGGCTGAGCCAAACCAGACCATGATGGAGAAGGTGAGGACAGACCCTGTGATGGCAGTAGAAAACTGGACCATCATTGCCTGTGGCAGATTGTGGTTTCTCAGCTGCCGCAGGAAGTACATCCTCTGTTTGGCCTTTTTGACTATGTAGTTAATGGTGGCCACCCATTTAAGATCCCTGGAGATGATGGTTCCAAGGAACTTAAATGACTCCACAGATGTGACTGTGGTGTTGGTGATGATGAGTGAGGGGAGGGGAGGGGGAGTTCTCCTAAAGCCTACAATCAATTCTACTGTCTTAAGAGCATTGAGCTCCAAATTGTTGCGATGGCACCAGGACACCAGCTCTGTCACTTCCTCTTCCTGAGATTCCTCCCCATCCTGGATCAGTCCAATGAGGGTTGTGTCGTCTGCAAACTTGAGAAGCTTGACAGAGGAGTCTGTGGAGGTGCGGTCATTGGTGTAGAGAGAGTAAAGGAGAGGGGAGAGTACACAGCCTTGCGGTGCTCCAATGCTGAGGGTCAGCGGGTCTGAGATATGCTTTCCCAGCCTCACATGCTGCTTCCTGTCTGTCAGGAAGTTGGTGACCCACTGACCGAGGGGATTAGGCACAGTCAACTGGGAGAGTTTGGAGTGTAGTAGCTCTGGCACAATGGTGTTGAATGGAGAGCTAAAATCCACAAACAAAATCCTTGCAAAATCCTGGCGGTCTAGGTGCTGGAGGATGAAGTGCAGGCCTAGGTTGACTGCACCATCCACTGATATATTGGCCTGGTATGCAAACTACAGGCGGTCCAGCAGGGGGTTTGTGATATTTTGTCAGGTGGGCCAGCACAAGTCTTGCAAGGGTCTTCATGATTACAGAGGTCAGTGCAACAGGCCTGTAGTCATCAAGGCCAGTAATCCTTGACTTTTTGGGTACGGGAACAATTGTGGAGACTTTGAAGCAAGCACGGACAGTGCAGGTTTGCAGGGACGGATTGAAAATGTCTGTGTAGACTGGTGTCAGTTGTTCTGCACAGAGCTTGAGGGTAGAGGGGGAAGAATTGGCCTGTCCAGGAGATTTCCGGCTTTTCTGTCTCGTGAATAGCTTTTCCACCTCCTCAATTGCTATTGTTAGTGATGGAGGAATGCCCAGACTGATGTTGGACAACAAGGAGAGGGTGGGAAGTGGACAAGGGCCCAGTCTTTGCAGACTAGAGTAAGGCTGTAAGTGGGTGTGAGGTGGTGATTGGGGAGGAGTGGTTGGAGGAGGGAGGGAGAAGGTACTGGAATTATGTTTCTGTTTATCGAACCTGCAGTAGAACTCATTCAGGTCATTGGTGGGGTAGGAGATTGCAAACTCCACGTGGTCCGCCCTGTTTCAACGAATGCAATCAACCTGGCGTGCACAATCAAATAAGATCAAATAGAACAAGTTGTCCTACAACGTTAGGCTGTGCACGTCATACGCAAGAAGAAGAAGGTCATTGGTCAGTTGATGATTGCCCAAGGAGCGGGGGATTTTCCTCTTGTAGCTGGTGATTTCTTGCAAGTCCTTCCACACTGAAGAAGAGTGGTTTTCAGGTCAATGTATTAGATTTAGAACCATAGATTTGCAATAGAAAATGAGAACGTGTATTTTGTCACTTCTCTTATTTTTAAAATGTATCTTTTTTTGTTAAAATTGCTACTAAGTAAAATGACTGACTTGATATTTTAGGTAATAATTTATATTTATTTCTTAAATTAGATGCAGAAGGAATTAATGAATAACCGTTGCGTTGCTGAAAATAAAAAGGTTCTTGAAGAAATTATTAAATGCTTAGAAATAATGTCAGAAGATATGGACAAAATATATGGTAACTATGGTATATTTAGGCATGACTTGATTTATTCAATGATACTAATCCAAAAAATTTAGGAAGTAAACTTATTAAGTATATTTTGAAGAAATGGTATATTTTCAATTAATGGATGAAAAAATGTTATTCTCCATGCCTATTACTTTTTCTATTAATATTTACCATCCTCACATCTAAAAACTGCTGACTGATTTCATCAGAATGATGTTATAGTTCTCTGTTTCCTTTCATTATTTATTCCAATCACCATTGTTCCTATATGATCTGAATTAAGACAAATTATTTGAGGTGTGATGGCAACACAGTGAAACACAATCTGGTTCTCAGCCAACGTCTTTGAACTAATATGTTTGGTAGGGATGGGAGATGGAACAGGGAAATCTGCCTCCTGAAAGCTTCCTGTACTTATTCGGTGAAAGATCACGGTGAATAATGAAATGGAGGTTTCCATGTCTTACTGATGATCCTAGACTGTTTAGCCCATAGTCAAATTTTCATCTTATCATTGAGTTTGAATTCAGTTTTATTGTCACATGTACTGAGGATAGTGAAAAGTTTTTGTTGTGTGCTAACCAGTCAACAGAGCAATGTACAGATACACGGATAAAGACACAGATAAACGGGAATAACGCCAGTAAAGTCCAATCAAAGATAGGCTGAGGGTTTCCAATGAGGTAGATGGTAGAACTGCTCTCTAGTTGTGGTAGGATGGTTCAGTTGCCTGATGACAACTGGGAAGAAACTCCCTGAATCTGGAGGTGTATGTTTTCACACTTCTATACCTCTTGTCCGATGAGAGCAGGGAGAAAAGGGAATGGCCATGTGCGACTCATCCTTGATTATGCTGGTGGCCTAGCCGAGGCACCGTGAGGTATAAAGGGAGTCAACGGAAAGGAGGTTCGATTGTGAGATGGTCTGGGCCGCATCCACAATTATCTGCAATTTCTTGTGGTCTTCGATGGAGTTGTTCCCTAACCATGCTGTTATGCATCCCGATAAAATGCTTTCTACGGCACATCTGTGGAAGATGGTGGGAGTTGTTGGGAACATGCCAAACTTCCTAAGCCTTCTAAGGAAGTAGAGGCATATCATAGATCTAGTGATCCTGTTCTATAAATGGTGAAACTATCTAGCTTTTCCTTCGCATATTGAAAACTAATATCAAGCAGAGTTTCATTTGGTCTTCTGTAATCCAATTGTTCCTCAAAATTTTAGATAATCTATGAAGTGGATTTAGATTTATTCTAACTGATAGTTGCTCATACAAAATAACTATTTTCAAAAATGATATGAAAACTGCTATTCAATGTAATTATATTATTGCCTTCAGAAAGTCAGATAATGTGATGTTAGTCCCTTTTGAAGTATTATAGTCCTTGTGCTAGTTTTCTACCCATAATGTTTTAAAAAAAAACAACAGAATTTTGAATTAGTGACAATGAACTAACAGTAATTTTTGTGCTAAACAAAAAAAAAGTATCTGTCGGAAAAAAATTAGTGGGCCAGGCAGCATCTGCAGAGCAAAGTTGACAGTCAACTTTTCAGGTCGGTGCCTTCATCTGGACTGAAAGAATAGAGGGGAGATAGCTAGTATAAAGAGAATGGGGACAAGAGTTGGCATGCAATAGGTGGATCCAGATGAGGAGGGGTAGATGGGGTCAGGTGGTGGTGGCAGAGGAAGCAACAGAGACTGGGAGGTGATAGATGGAAGCAACAGAAGACTGCAGATGATTTAATGAAATAGGAGAGCAAAGTGACCAACTAAGGGAGTTAGTGAGGGCAGGTGGAAACAGTGGAGGGATGTGGTAGTCAGTAGGTGGAGTGTGTGGATGATGGATAGATGAAGTGGATAGGGGAAGGGAGAAAAACTAGGTATTATGGGATTGGGAGAGGGATTGGAATAGAAGATGTGCCTGAGAGGCCAGTGTTGATCAGAAGAAGAGGAAAAGACAGAGGGGCAGAGCTTTCCTGAAATTAGATAATTCAGTTTCCATGCCATAGGGTGTGTATACCCAGGTGGATTATCAGGTGCTGTTTCTCTAGTTTGTATTTGGCCTCACCTTGGCAGTGGAGGAGGCAGAAGACGGACAGGTAGGTGGCGGAATCTGGCGGAGAATTAAAATTGTTGGTGACCAGGAGCTTCAAGTGACCATGGTGGACAGGACACAGGTGCTTGGCAAAATGGTTACATTAGTTCACTGATGTAGAGGAGGACACATCAAGAACACCAAATGCAATGGACAAAGTTGATGGTTGAAGTGAATCTCTGCCTCACCTGGAAGGGCTGTTTACATTTTTGTCCATGATAGTTTAGTGTGTGACATAGACATGATGATAGAAACATAGAAATTAGGTGCAGGAGGAGGTCATTCGGCCCTTCGAGCCAGCACCGTCATTCATTGTGATCATGGCTGATCGTCCCCAATCAATAACCCGTGCCTGCCTTCTCCCCATATTCCTTGATTCCACTAGCCCCTAGAGCTCTATCTAACTCTCTCTTAAACCCATCCAGTGATTTGGCTTCCACTGCCCTCTGCGACAGGGAATTCCACAAATTCACAACTCTGGGTGAAAACATTTTTGTCTCACCTCAGTCTCAAATGGCCTCACCTTTATTCTAAGACTGTGGCCCCTGGTTCTGGACTCGATGTTTCTGAGTCTCTTTTGTCAAGTTCTTGATAACCAAGATTTTGAACTTGTTGCTGTTGCTGGAATAGCCTTGGTAACCTGCCGCTGTGCAACCTATAGATAGTACATATCATGGGCAAAGTTCAGAATGCTTCCATATTCCTTTCATTGTTTGCAATACAACATGATTTTTCTTTGGTAACGTTGCTTCGATTACAAATTATGCATGATTTTTTCTTGTCAAATAATTAATATCTTTACTGTCTCTTTTGTATTTCAGTGCAGACACAGCTCCTGCTGTGTGACTTGATTATATGCTGTAGTTCTCCTGAAAAGATGGAAGTAATCAAGCGTGGAGAAGAAAGTTATAAGCATTATCGGGAAATATCAGATGAGAAAGAGTAGTTAAAAAAATGTTATTGCTTGCCGTGGTGTTGAAAACTGTAAGAAAATGTATTTAAATTCTGTGTTCTTTCTGCTTCATTGTTCTATTCAGGTGGTATTTCAGAATAAAAGTGAGGTCAAATTTATGTGTTTTGTAGTTGTCCTGCACGTGGGCTATTTTTGAAAATAAGTATTCAATAGTAAAACAAAAATTACTGGAAATGGTGATCACCAGAGAGAAGCATTAAGGTGTTATCTGTGTTAAATGTTGAGAGTTGTGATTTCAACGTGCCAAAGGTGCAGACAAACATAACATTTGTTGTTCCCGTGAAGGTCAGAAACTCAACCATTTACTTATTCACAGCTCTCCTCATGGAAGCACAGGTCCATTCAACTTGAAGCATGAGCAAACTGAAAGGGGGAGCCATAGCTGCGGTTTGTAGTTACCAAAGATAGCATTAAGACCAGAGCTTTTGTAAGTGGGCAGCATGGTGGTGCAGTGATAGAATTGCTGCCTTATAACGCTTGCAGCGCCGGAGACCAGGGTCCGATCCTGACTATGGGTGCTGTCTATAGAGTTTTTCTCTGAGATCTTCGATTTCCTCCCACACTCCAAAGACATATAGGTTTAACATTAATTGGCTTGGTATAAGTTTAAATTGCCCAGAGTGTGTGTAGGATAGTGTTCATCTTCTTCTTCTTCTTGCATATGGCGTGCACAGCCTAAAGTTGTGGAACAACTTGTTCTATTTGATCTTATTTGATTGTGCACGCCGGGTTAATTACATTTGTCGAAACAGGGCAGACCACGTGAAGGTTGCAATCTCCCACCCGAGGATAGTGTTAATGTGCACTGATCGCTGGTTGGTGCCGAAGGGCCTGTTTCCGCGCTAAACTAAATACATGAGAAGTAATTCAACTTTTTAGGGAGTTTAGGACAATATAAGTAAGTTATATTTAATGAACATAACAGGTCTGGTTTCAAATCTATTACTCGGCATAGTTGTACACTACATAACACTTCAAAGGTTTCAAAGGTCTTTTATTGTCACATGTAACTATTAAAGTACAGTGATATGCGAATGACCATTACATCCATACGAAAAAAAGCACTAAGACACACAACTACATAAAACTTAACATAAACATCCACCAGAGCGTATTCCCCACATTCCTCACTGTGATGGAAGACAAAGAAAGTCCAATCTTCTTCCTCTTTATCTTTATTCTCCCGCGGTCGGGGCAGTCGAACCATCCGTCGGGGCGATCGAAGCTCCCACAGCCGGTGGTCGAAGCCCCCGCGTCAGGACGATCATAGCTCCCTCGTCGGGGCTATTGAAACCTCCGCGTCGGGGCGGTTGAAGCTCCTGCAGCTTGGAGTTCCCGATGTTGGTCACTAACCAGCGAGCGTGAGCTCCATAATGTTAAGTCTGCAAGCACCCACAGTTGGAGCTTCGAGGATGATCCCAGGCAAAGGGATCGCGAGCTCCGCGATGGTAAGTCTGCAGGCACCCACGGTAGAGCTCTCAAAATCAGTCTCCAGCAAAGGCCGCTAACTCCTCGATGTTAGGCCGCAGTGCGGATGGAGATATGATATGGAAAAAAATTGCATCTCCGTCGAGGTAAGGGATTAGAAAAAGGGTCCCCCAACCCCCTCCTCCCCCCCCTACAAAAAACAAGCTAAAGATCACTAAAAACATACATTTAACACATACTATTAAAACACAAAGAAGGAATGGACAGCCATTGCTGGCGCCACCTGGTGGAGACATTTCCTACAATTGAAAAAAAAATTGCCACAACCAACCTCAAAGACAAATATTCAAAGGAAATATACTACAGATGGTGGAAATTTTAAGTAAACTCTGGAAATTCTCAGTAGGTCAAACAATATCTATGGAGTGAGAGAGTTACAGCCCTGTCCCGCAGTACAAGTTCATTCCAAGAGCTCTCCCGAGTTTGCCCTGATTCGAACTCAGAGATTTATGGTAATGGCCACTCGTCGGTACTCGGGGCTCTCGTGGGCATTTTTCAACAGATTGAAATATCTTCACAAGTCTTCCTGAGCTTACCTGCCATTAGCGAGTCTTCCCGAGTACCTGCAGTTAGCGTTACGAGCCACTAAGAGACGTCCCCGAGCTCCGACATACCCCCTACGTTCATTCTCTGTGCTTACCATGAGTTTGATTTTTTAAACTCAGGAGAGCACTTGAAATGAATTTGTACTGTGGGACAGGGATATTAATGTTTCAAATTAATGATGATTGAACTGAAACATTACTTGTTGCTCTTTTTAGAGATACTGTCTAAACATACTGTATGCGCAACTGTTTTCATTTCAACATTTTCAAAATAATACCTACTCAAAGAGCACAATATAAAATAAGGAGGATGGATTATTAGACTCCTGGATATGCTATTACCCAAGGATAAATGAGGGAAATGTGCAATCTATATTACTAAAAGTCTGATCTTGACCACTTCCTGTTGACCTGTATATTGATTTTAGAAAAAATGCTGCCACTTACGGCTGTGATTTTTGGCCATCTTGCTCAGAGTCCCACACAGGACAAGAGGAGTCCCATGCAGGACAAGAGGATTTTTCCCATCGATTAAAAATAAAAGAGTTATTAGTGAGATTCTCTCTCATGAAGGCCACGCCCCTTCCGGAAGGACTATAAAACCCGGAAGTGTTGAGTGCCTCAGTCAGTCTCTGCAAGATGGGGGGAGCAAGAGGGTCATGTCTCTTAGTCCGTGCTGTGAATAACACTGAACACATGTCTACTATAGTGAGTGTGGTTTTACTGACCTTGAGTGCCCTTAATGTGGTTTCAAAATGAAAATGTGGTTGGTTTGAAATAAAGCACAGCAAATGGTTGGTGGTGGTTGGTTTGAAATAAAGCACAGCAAATGGTTGGTGGTGGTTGGTGTGCAATAAAGCACAGAAAATGGTTGATTTGTTGTTAGTTTGAAATAAAGCACAGCAAATGGTTGCTGGTGGTTGGTTTGAAATGGCAATTGATTAAAAGTCTAAACTTGACAACCTCCTGTTTGTACTTTATATTGATTTTAGGTAAAATGCTACCACTTACGGATGTGATTTTTGGTCATCTTATTCAGTCCACCTCCGCTCATCAGGTCATCAATGAAAAACAAAAATGTTATTAGTGTTTAAAAAATGTTGAGAATATTTATCCTGTCAATCACACCAGTGGGAGTGGGGAGGGATTATAAAGCCCGGAAATGTGGGTGTGGCTCAGTCTCTGTATGATGGGGAGGGAGAGGTCATGACTATGTCAGAGCTCTGAATCAACTGTACGCACTGAATGTCTACTGAACTGTGAGTGTGGTGTTTTGTGTGGTTTTATGGTGGTTTCACCCTGCTTGAAATGGTATGAAACTGCACTTGAATTCGGTGGCCTTGAACCCTGCTTGAAATGGTAAGAAACTGCACTTGAATTTATTGGCCTTGCACCCTACTTGAAGTGGTATGAAACTGCACGTGAATTTGGTGGTGTTGCACCCTACTTGAAGTGGTACGAAACTGCACTTGAATTTGGAGGCCTTGCACCCTGGTTGAAATGGAATTTCAAGGAATAGCCATGTGTCACCTGCCAGCCCACCAGCCGTGAGTGAGCTGCCAGCACATCAGGCTTGGGTGACTGAGCTGCCACCCCAAGAATCCATTTGGCCCACAATGTCCATACTAGCCCTCTTGAAACCAGTCACTTCAGCCCACAACACCAATACTAGCACTCCAGAAAGCTCCCCCCCACTGGCCACCAATATTGGAATTGGTGGAGAGGTGGAATATTGTGTTGGGGGACCAGCCCTCCCTTGGGAACATGGGACCAAACGGGTCCCATTTAATCTAGTTAACACCATAAAAATCTGTGACACTGAAAATAGCTGAAGTCTTGAACCTGTAACAGATTAGCATTTGTAACAATGAATTTTGTTGGGATTGTTTCTATGGAATGCAAATTATAGAACTTGAGATCTCCATTATATAAATGTTAAGATGATGAGTAAAATTCAGGAATATTTATCTTCCACAATCTACGAGAGCTGAACTCACCTGCTTTATTTGAGTTTTTTGTAATTTAATGTTATATTTAACTTTACATGAGAAAAACATTGAATTCTATAACCTGTTGCATCCATAATGAAATGGTGGAACACTGATGTTTGGAATCAGGATGGCGATGTTTGCTTCCCAAATTTAAGTCTTTGACCCGTGTCACAACTCGTTCCCAAGTGTTACACAGAACAGTACAGGAACAGGCCCTTCAACCCATAATGCCAGGATGCCAGGACCAACTCTTGTCTGCCAGCACATAATCCATAGCCCTCCACTCCCAGCATATCCGTGTGCCTATCCAAATGTTTCTGAAATCCTACTACTTGTCTTTACCGTCACCTCCAACCTCCACTGTTCCAGACTTTCATCACCCTTTGTGTAGAAGCTTGGTATACACATCTCCTTTAACCTTTGGCCATTTCTCCTTGAAGCTATGCCCTGGGGAGAGGAGAGGTTGTTCAGTTACAAGGCCATTATTTAGAATAAAGGGGATATAGATTGTGAATGAGTGTGGGAGAAGGAAGTTAATAAAAAATTACTGAAGAAGTTACAGTTCTCAGGACTCAACATTGTCAGCTTTTCCATGGTGCTTTAGAATCAATGAAGTTCGTCAAACTATAGTGTTAGCTCAGGCCTGGCTCTCTCACAGATGATTTCTGAAGTGTTGAATATCTCCAGCATTCTCTTTCGTCACCTGAAGGTACCGTGTTTTGTACCTTACTGTTCCAATAATATTTTTTCTCTCTCCACTATCCCCATTCAACTTGTTCGACTTGCATCACCTCCTGATGGATCAACTTTGAATAATAAATCTCCACCAACACTTGTATCATACAATCTTTTGACATAAACCCTATCACATTCATGTTCTCCTCCCTTCCCTTCTCTGTAACTAAATACATGTTTAATTTCCATCTTTCCTCAGTTCATTTATAAGGTCATTGACCTGAAATGTCAACATTCTTTTCTCTCTGCAGATACCGTCTGATCCCCTGAGAATATCCAGCACTTTTTTTTTAGCGTAGAAATATTTTCTCACAACGGGTTATTTGTGTAAGGAAAAGTAAACAAAACGACACAGCAAAATGACAGATTCTTGAGGTCTGCGGTAATACTTCTATTTAAAGACCTGGTGTAAGCAATTACCTTCCAAACTGTTCAATACAACAGTTTGCCACTAGATGCCCCCATACTATAACTGTATGATTTTCTATGTGCAAGTCAGTTCAGGAGCCTGATTTCATGAAAGTTTATAAAATAATTATTTTATTTTCAAGTTTTAGGCACATGTTCTGCAACAATCCACACCGTATGTCTCTTCTCTCTCCAAAAATATGTTTTGTGATTTCTAACTCAGTTAGAATATTGTATCCACAAAATAGTATTGGTAAACTATTTTGGTTGGGAAGTATTGCACATTACTTTCATTGCATTAATATCTCTAAACGTGTCTGTGCATCTAATTGCCACAATCGCTTACTCTCATGCAAAAAGATAATGAGAAATCTAGTGGATTTTTTACTTTAATCTCAAGGAATTCAAGGTAGAAAATGTGGTGTAGAATGTCAAGCAGATCCCTTCTCGGGGTGAGTATGCTTTAGAGTGAAATCGATAAACTTAATGGGCTGTCCCACTTGGGCGACCTAATTGGCGAGTTTAGAAGCATTTAGGAGAGTTTGAAATAATGTCATATCAAAGACCTCTTTCGACTATGTAGAAGACCTCCTTCGATCTCCTTCGACTATGTTGAAGACCAGCTTCGACTAGCTACGACTAGCTACGACTAACTTCGGGAAAATTGGACACCGAATAGTGGAGAGTGAAGCTGACCTCCTTCGATCTCTTTTCGACCTCCCACTGACTATGATGAAGACTATCTACGACCACCTTTGACTACCTTTGATTACCTTTGACTAACATGCCGACCTACTACGACCTACTACGACTAAACCTACGAGTAAAAAAAGTATTGATTTTTTTCCCTGCTGCCTTTTTTCACACTCAGGCATTTTTCAACATGTTGAAAAATACGACGCGATCTAACTGAGGCGATTACATGGTGACTACTCTCGAGCATGAAGGAGAGTTACAAAGACCTCCTACATCCGCTTTAACTGATTCTGGGATAAACAACACAGTACTTTACCAGCCAGGCAACCTTCGTTCTCTGAAAAAGGTGGTGATTGCAAGTAAATTGAAGCTTTTATTATCAAGATTGTTACCTGATTTCAGATGAAGGGGTCTGAAACACATGAAAGGAATTGAGGTGTAGGTCAACAATTTAACAACAAATAAGTGCCTGAATAGCCATTTTCTATGAAAGCTAGACACATGTTCAGCTCAGCTACCATAATGCATTAGTATTACTGACAGATGTTCTTTTCCTGTCTGCTCCTCAACAGTGGCCTTCAGAGGAGAAGCCAGATGCATGACTAGTCAACAATGTAAACAGCAAAGTAAACAAACCCTGCTTCACAATAAACATCTGTTGGCTTAATAAAAGCATTTTCTTGATGAGAAAAATATGAGTGATATGTGAAATGGGGAATCTTGAAACATGATGCATTGTCAACTTAAATGATTCTAGCTGGAGGGTACCTTAATACTAATTTGTACGCAGAACAACTAGACAATAATTGTCTTGGCAGAAGAATGCATGCGTTGCTATAGTGTTGGGATCATAAGTTTGATAATGTTTTGCAGCTGCACTGCTTTGATGTTTTCCTTTGTTGCTCGTTCCTTACTGAAGAAGGCAGGTTCTTCTTAAATGCGTTGGGGAGTATGTCCTAGGTTCTTGTGATTAGTTGGATGAGCAACCATTCGGTATTTGAATAATAATAATAATAATAATAATAATAATAATAATAATAATAATAATAATAATAATAATAATAAGAAGAAGAAGAAGAATAATGAACTTTATTTCGGACTCAAGATCCAGACAAGGGACAAAATTACATAAAAATACATTGCATATAAAAACATCATAAAATTCATATAAAATCTTAGTATATCACATAAAAGCATCATAAATTACATATTAACAAAAACCGCACAATACATGAATTAAAATCCAAAATAAAAAAGAATGATCAATGTCCTACAACGAGTCAATGATACCAGTGTCTCCACAACTGGGAGTCGCAGTGCAAAATCTTTTGTTTGACAAGGCCACAATAATTACATTTTTAGAGTCATTTTTCCTGCAAATGAATTTATACATATGATTTCTTAGGATAGCTTCTAAAGTACTGACTCCTGCAGCCACAGGCATGTTACTAGCACTACACCATCTAGCAGCGCTCTCGTATCATTATAGGACACCTATAGTCTCTGCATACCTGTCTTTACATAGTTCAACCACAGGTGCGCAGTATGAATGTGACATCTGCGCAATCTCCTTTAATTGTAAATGCTATCTTGAAACAGTAACCATGTATGCACGGGTGCTTGATAGACAAGTTGATTACCAGTCTATGGTGACTACGTAACATATTTTGCATGATGCAAATCAGAAATGTTGTCAAAAATATATGGCATGTATTCCACACAATCCATTATTATGTGCATCACCAATACTATATATGGTTTAAGTTTTGATTCTATACTGTATCCTTGTCTTCCAATGTCTGCTTCTCCAGGTGTAACTATGTCTGCCTGAACATCTCCATTCCATTCTTCTTTAGTCAGGTTAAACTAATTGAATATATTGTGCTTTACATAGCTTCAGTTTAAATCGTAAGGGGAAGATTCTTCAGAAACTGATTTCCTGCAGGAAAGCAACGTAACCTCTGTTAGCATCCAAGAAAACAAAGAATAGAAAAAGCCTATTGTTCTGCAAATTCCTTAATCTGCTGTCTGCGGGTTATCATTGCAACAAGGAGTACAATACATTAACCTGGTGTTATATTTTTGTTTGCTTGATCCTATTTTTAATGCACAATATCACATTTTTATGACATTATTTAATGTCACAGATTTGTGATCACTTTATCTGAAAAATAGCAAGCTGGTAATGCTTTGTCTTGCCAATGGCATACAACCATTCATTTAGATGATAAGCTGTATGTCTCCAGCACTTCAGAGGGATATGTAATCTAGCACTGTAATGAGAGTGTGTTCCTACATTGAATAAATTGTCCGTACACAATGGTAATTAACCAATTCCAAATCTTTACACATTAAGACAAATAGGAGATAAATATATTAGTGCAATGAAATAAATTAGGTTTACTATTCTTTTCACTAATATTGTCTTGATCCTTGTCTTGAAGGCAGAAGGAGCAGTGTTTCAATACATAATTGCTCTGGGAATGTTTTGGATAAATTTGACTTAATATCACAGGCAAATCTCTGAAGGAGTGTCTCGTCAATTTTCGTGACAGGGGTGGTTTGAGCTGATAGTTTTCACAATTGTTCTGGAAGTCAATATTACACTTTTTAAGACATATACCACTGAATGAAAACATATTGCTTCAAAGTTTTTAAGCTGATATATACTTTGAGTATTTTACTTAAAGGATCTTTATATCTTTAAGTCTGAATATATTAGTTCATAGTAGCTCCACCAAATACTACATTCATTTTTTTAATCCCAAACTGTAGGCTACAGGGGGAATCCCTTTATAAATCTTTATTCTTAGAAATTTGTATTCTTTATAAATCTCTTTATTCCATTTTTAGGGCTCTTCACCTCATTCCCCTGACAAGAGTACGAATTTGGCACCTTTTCAGGAGAACCAAGTAACGGATTGTGTAAAGATTTCTGTTTTTTAATATATTTGGCCTTAGATGGTTTTAGAAATATTTATCTACACTTGAATTATGCAACGAAAAATATATTTCTAAATGTCAAGCTGATTTTAAACTTCAATATATAAATTACCCCGATTTCCTTGAATGTTTTATTATTAATTGGTTTTAAGGTTTCTCATACTTCTTCAAAAAGAATTATGAGAAATCCACCCTCTGAGCTTGTGTTCGGCCAGATAGATGCAGGTACAGATGCTCTCCAACTTACATAAGGGTTACGACCCATTGACTCTTGCATGCCCCAGAATGTTCATGTCGAAACAGAAGTACTACTGTGCACGGGTAAATTTATTATTCGACTAGAAGACAATGTGACCACATGGGCTCCAACGGGGTGACCACATGGGAGCTCTGAGGTGGAGACCACGTGGGAGCTCTGGGGCAGAGACCACGTGGGAGCTCTGGGGCAGAGACCACGTGGGAGCTCTGGGGCAGAGACCACGTGGGAGCTCTGGGGCAGAGACCATGTGGGAGCTCTGGGGCAGAGACCATGTGCAAGCTCCGAGGCAGAGACCACGTGGGCATCAATAGGCTTAAATAATTGTTTATCTAAGTGCGAGTTTACGCAAGTCACCTATTACATTAGTCACGGAGTGCCTGTACTGCAAAGAATTACCCATTGTTTTTATATTTTTATCTGATGTCCTCTGCCTTTGCTTGATTCATCCATATCTGATGCTTGTTACAAATGGATTGGCCATGCATTCATTTTATGATTCTTATGGGATGGATGTTCATGACTCGTTAGGCTGTTAATTACACCTGTGTCACATTAGTAAATCTGTCATGACTTGCCCCTTGTTGGTTCTGGGACATACTCTTGCAAAAAATATTGACAACATTTAAATTAATTATCTTTCAGGCATGATTTAGTCGGCTTATTCCAAGCTACATGAAAGTTAAAATCCTTCATTAAAACCAACATACCTTTGTTGTAAGCATGTCTTAGCTCTGCATTTATTTTTCACGAATACACAACTGCTTATACAATTGATGAGCTCCTCTCATTTCTAGCTTCAATTAAAAAAAAATAATTGCACCTGTGATGTCTCCATTGACTACTTACCTTTCATTGCATTTGCTTTTCTTGATGAAGTTTTGCTTCACTGAGTGTAATTCTCCTCCACTGCCGTATCTCCTACCTTTTCAGTAAGCCATAAACCAGGTACTTTTTGGACTCCTGGCCATCTTGTAGGTATGTTTCAGTAATAGCTATCATGTCACACCCTCCAGCTAAAACTTGTACTTCTCACTTTGAAGGAGGAATCTCCAGCAATCAAAATCATCCTGCAGAAAGTTTGTAATATGTTAAGTGGTTAAAGAAAATGATGGGAAATTAGCTAAACTTAGTACAGGTAATGTAAAGATTACTTTAGAAAAGATCAGATCAGTAATTAGAGTGGAAAAGTGCTTAAATTGCAAGGCAGAGTTAATAAGAATAAAGTTAGCTCTAGATGAGAGGTCTATGCACAAGATGTGCAAGATATAAACTAATGAATGAAATAGAACAGGATATTGATGATTTATTGTGAAACCGCACTATCTGCGTGAAACTTGTATAGCAAATTTGTTAAAGTACTGAAAAGTTTTTGAGACAAGATTAAGGTTCATGGAGAGGAAATAATGCATGAACATATTGGGCTTAATGGACACAAAGAGAATGGGAATGAACAGTCTGTATTTCATGTAGCATGATGGAACTTATGGGGTTCCATAAAGACAATAAGAAATTGAATCATTTGTGTTTAAGAATATCATTAAATTAAATGAGAATCAAAAATTGTGTAAAGGGCCTGACCCACTTAGGTGATTTTTTAGGCGTCTGCCGGTGGCTGGACCCCCTTACATAGAAACATAGAAACATAGAAAATAGGTGCAGGAGTAGGCCATTCGGCCCTACGAGCCTGCACCGCCATTCGATATGATCATGGCTGATCATCCAACTCAGTATCCCGTCCCTGCCTTCTCTCCATACCCCCTGATCCCTTTAGCCACAAGGGCCACATCTAATTCCCTCTTAAATATAGCCAATGAACTGGTGGCCTCAACTACCTTCTGTGGCAGAGAATTACACAAATTCACCACTCTCTGTGTGTGAAAAATGTTTTCCTCATCTCAGTCCTAAACGATTTCCCCCTTATCCTTAAACTGTGAACTATTTCCTCCTCCCCTCCCCATCCACATCCGCCCCACCCCCCACCTAGTCCTGCCGTGCTTCTGACCTGCTTTCCTCTCCCCCCCCTTCCTCCTCTTCGTGTGCCCCTCCCACGTGGTGTGGGTTTGGGCGTGGAGGGGAAGTGGTGGGGGTTGAGGGTGTGTGGTGTGTGGGGGAGGGGGGGGGAGAATATATACTCATGATAATACTTACGATAATGTCTACGACAAGCTACAACAACCTACTACCTAGTCGACGTCAAGCTACGGCAAGTTACCGACAACCGGCGACCCATTAGGACGTCCACCTATGACCACACAGGCAACAACCTACGACCAAACAGGTGACAACCGAAGTCAACCCGCGACAAGCTATGACAAGCTACGACCCTGTAGGCGCTCAATTCAGTCGCCAGTACCTGTTGCCGGTTGACGTAAGTTGACATAGGTAGTCGCCAATAGAATTCACCAAAGTCAGCACCGGCGACAACCTACGGTATCTGGCGACAACCTACATCAGGAGAAGTCAAGCTATGCTCATTGGCGTCAACCCACTGTCGCCGACAATTTTTGAACATGTTGAAAATCCAGTGGCAACCAAAAAAACATTACGACTCTTTGGACGACTGAGGAGACTACTCGCGACCATACAGGCGACACCCCGCGACAAGGTGGCGACAGCCTAGTCGCCTGTAGTCGCCTAAAAAATAAGTGGGACAGGCCCTTAAGTCTAAGGATTTAGGCAGCATTTATAAATAACACAGACATTGATAAAGAACAAATAGATATTCTGTCAGTAAATTAACAAGAAATATATAAGAACTGTGAAGTGTCATTTCTACTACCTGGCGCGGAAATTCACCTCAGCTATCCTGACAACTTTGGTACATGTAATACTAATTAAACTAGCATGAGCTTTGACGACTATGCACACAGAATGTAGAAAAAATCGATGTGAATTTCATAGAGTCAATGGCAAGATGAATTATAATGAAGCATAATGGAATTCCTGAGGATATCATAGTAGTACCTCAACAGTATTCAGACCCACAGACTTACTCTTGCACCTTGTATCCTAAACAAGTTTGCATAGGGTTTGCAATCACTGGTCTGTTTTATAACACCTCCAGCAGTTTATTTTGGGGAAAGGTTGAGAGCAAATGCTGCATTCTAACATGCATAGCACAAGGTCTTACTTTAGCATGCACTTTTGGTCTGAATTGCTCATAACCACAATTCAAACTTGCTTGGAGATTAGTGAAGCAAACCTTTCATGCTTAGTTTGTTGAGTAGTGTGTGTGGGCTCGGTACTTTCAGTCCTACTAAAGGTTCATTCAGTTCATTGTTCAACTGCAACAAATCAGCACGTTTCAGCGTTGCTCAAAGACTAAAGAGACAGATCGTTTGCTGGACATAGTACTTGACGTGTAGGTGTGGGGAGGCCCGGAGGCCATGAATGAATGCCCTCAACCTGCTCAGAGAAGTGGTCCAATTTATCCTTCTCACCTTTGTAGTAAGTGGTACTGAACTTCTTCTGGCTGGGTTTTTGAGGTTTTGACAGTATCCTAGAATGTATTTCAAAAGTTGCTTTATAAAACACCAGCAGTAAAACCATGACAACCAGGCTTCTTAAAAGGAAATGCCTGATAAATTAGCCGGTGTGGTGCAGTGGGCAGAACTGTTTTAACTGCTCTCAGCTCTAACAATTTTGGTTTGATTTTGACATCAGCCACTATCTGTGAGGCTTATGTAAATTGCCCCTAGTGTGTAGGTGAGTGGTGGGAGAATCGAGCTTGAGCTAAAGGGTATGTGTGAGAGAATGGATCTCAGGGAATAATGAGGGAATTATGAAGTTGTGGGATTGTCCTGAGAGATGAGATTAACTCGATGGGCAAACTGTCCTCCTTCCACATCCTCCTGCATCTTCGGCTATCTTGGAGATTTTTTTTAACACCCTACAAATATGATGTAAATTCCCTTCTCCTTTGCGTGTGCATTTCTAAGACCGCCAATATTCGTAAGAGCACTTTGTTACTGAACATGAAGTATATTGCATAATGATCAATGTGAGCAGTCAAATGACCATAAAGGCATTATGCTGACATCAAATATGACATTAGGTTTGAATTGTTTCTTAATTTTAAATGACATATTTCAATATCTACCATTGTAACATTTTTATGGACCTTTTGGTGTCTTTATAAACATTTAAATCTCTTTTATATCTTTTTAGTTTTGAATAATGCATTATTCTGTCCCTCAGACATACAAGTTAATAATCTGGGAATGCAGTGACAATAAAAAAAATGTCTATTACAATTGCTTTCATCTTCAGCTGTGTGCAGTAATTTGAAATCATGCAACGGTTTCCATTTTCTCAATGGGACTCACAGACAATCGCATACCTTTTTGAAATATGGCCATTTATAACATTTTGAAATATGGCTGCAGTTTATTAACTGAAAAATCACAAAAAAACAAGGAAATAAAGGAAATACCTTCTGTATATATTAAAAAAAATTATAGTAATGTTGGTTGAGTGGTAAACATAGACAAAGGGTTGGGAAATCTCACAAAATTATTTTTGAATGATTATTAAAAGCTCAGATAAAAAATATAATATTTAGGTACAGTACTGTGCTTGGCATTGGAATCATGCTAATGATTTTATTTAATCTAATGACTTGGATTGTTCTGCAGCCAAGCATGTTGACAGCTGGAACTTCTCCCTGGTAGTTTTGTCTTTAACCTATCTTTTGCTCTGTTAAAGTTGAATATTGTTGCATTTGCGATAATCTGATAACATTTGACTTGTCAACTGTAATAGGAGCATTAATTCACTGAAGAAGAATATACCGATAATAAAATTGACTTCATACTGTGAGAAATGTGCAATGCCATTAGCTGAATATTCAAGTGAAGCATCATGTCACACTTTGCTGCTTTAAAAACTGCATTTTGTGATGTGGTGATCTCTCCCTCATAATGATCATATTATGATTTGCACTGGCCACATACTGTGCAGAATATGGCGTGACTTTGGCTTTGCTGTTAACATATTCTCATTAGATTCGAAGCCATGCTGTGGACAGAATGTAAATTAGCTCTATGACTCTAAATGTGGGCAAATGGGACTAGCCCAGAATGCCAACTTGTTCAGCACGGTCAAATTGGACCGTGTTGTATAGCTCTACTGCTCGATAAATCACCAAGCAACAACTCCCACAGAAGCCTTTATCTTGCGGGTCAAATGCGGCTTTCTATCAAAGTGCATGGATGCATATCGGTGAATCATTCCTTGCAGGCGAGGCTGCTGTTTGATCGTGGTCAAACGCTTACGTTTTGCAACAATTTCATTTCAGTGGCTACAGAAGCATAACCTGCTTTATCAGCTGAATAGCATTGGGTTTTTCCCTTTAAAATGTTTTTGATTTCAGGTTAGGGTGACGATTGTTGAAAATAGTTGCATTGCAATCTGCACAGTCAGAGTCTGTAGTTGACCTATGCTTTAAATATTTAACTGATAAACCTAGCTGTAGATTACTTGTATTTCTTATTTAGTTTTATGGCCCATTTTGCTATGCACTTTTGAATACATTCGGTAAATATTCAAAAGTAAATATTTAAGAGGACTTGGTAAAAAGAACAAAGGACAACTGCAAGAAGAAATTGGTGGGTCAGGCAGCATCTGTGGAGGCACAGGGATAGTTGACATTTCAGGTCAAGACCATGCATCAGAGAGTATAGGTGGGAAATAAAACAGTATAAAGAGATGAGAGGGAGGAGTAAGGTAGGGACTGGTAGGTGAGTCTCTGTATTGTTCCAATTAACTTTAGTTCACTTTACTACTGTTACTCCAAATGAGCATAAATGCCATAAGTGTGGGTGGCAACTTAATGCAGGTAGGTGGTTGAGTGGTTGTCTCCTTTTACTTATCACCCGCCATCACTGTTCTCCCTCTCCATACTTTGGGCTGCCTATCCCCATTCTACAATCTCAGCCCCGATGCAGGGTCTCAAGCCGAAAAGTCGACCAACCCTTTGCTTCCACAGATGCTGTCTGATCCATTGTTCCTCCAGAAGGTTTTTTTTTCCCACTTTGACTAAATCTTATTTACAAATATTTTTCAATATTTGCATAAAAGCACCAGAGTCTTGGTGTCAACCTTCACCTCTGATGCTATCTGTATGGAGTTTACCTATTCTTGTGACTGTATGTATTTGTCCAAATGCTTCAGTTTCCACCCTCATCCCTAAGACTGCAAGTTGAAAGGTTAATTGGCCACTGTAAATTGCTCTTCATGTGTTGGTGAGTGGTAGAATTTGACAGTCTTGGTCAGCCGGTAGGGCTGAGAGAAAAGGGTAGGGATGGTTGATGCAAATGTTTAGTATCTATCAGGACCTAAGATTATTTAATTTTTGTGTCTCCGCTATAAAAAAATGCCGATAATTTTAAATCGGTAAACTAAGAAATGAACACAAAATTAATTAAAATACAATAATGTGCAATCTAATAAATAATTAAACAAAAAAAATTTCAAAAAGCAAAAATAAAGAACTTACTGGTTTCCTCCTTATGACTTCTTGGAGCTATTGGGGGTTGGTGCTGGCACATGTAACTGGGTCCTGAACTTTCTATCGCAACGGCAGCAGACAGTCAGGGTGGGCAGTAGGACATCAAAAACCATAGCCGTGAGCACTGGCTCGCCCCAAGGCTGTATCCTAAGCCCCCTGCTGTTTAGTCTGCTTACACACGACTGTACTGCTAGACTCAACAACAACTTCATCAACAACTTCATCAACAATTTCATCTAACTTCCATCCGGCACTCAAGTACACCTGGACCATTTCCGACACTTCCCTACCATTCCTTGACCACACTATCTCCATTGCAGGTGATAGACTTCTGACCGACATCCACTATAAACCCACTGACTCCCATGGCTATCTGGACTACACTTCTTCCCACCCTGCTTCCTGTAAGGACTCCATCCCCTACTCCCAATTCCTCCGCCTACGCCGCATCTGCTCCACGGATGAGACGATCCACACCAAGACATCTGAAATGTCCTCATTATTCAGGGAACGGGGGTTCCCCTCCTCCACCATAAATGAGGCTCGCACCAGGGTCTCTTCCATACACCGCAACACTCCTCTCTCTCCCCATCCCCCCACTCGCAACAAGGGCCGAGTCCCCCTAGTCCTCACCTTTCACCCCACCAGCCGTCACATACAAAAGGTAATCCTCCGTCAGTTTCGCCACCTCCAACGTGACCCCACCACTCGCCACATCTTCCCATCTCCCCCCATATCTGCCTTCCGCAAAGACCGCTCCCTCCATAACTCCCTTGTCAATTCTTCCCTTCCCTCTCGTACCACCCCCTCCCCGGGCACTTTCCCTTGCAACCGCAAGAGATGCAACACTTGTCCCTTTACCTCCCCCCTCGACTCCGTTCAAGGACCCAAGCAATCGTTCCAGGTGCGACAGAGGTTTACCTGCATCTCTTCCAACCTCATCTATTGCATCCGCTGCTCTAGATGTCAGCAGATCTATATCGGTGAGACCAAGCGGAGGTTGGGCGATCGTTTCGCCGAACACCTCCGCTTGGTCCGCAATAACCAAGCTGACCTCCCGGTGGCTCAGCACTTCAACTCCCCCTCCCACTCCATCTCCGACCTCTCTGTCCTGGGTCTCCTCCATGGCCACAGCGAGCAGCACTGGAAATTGGAGGAACAGCACCTCATATTCCGTTTGTGGAGTCTGCATCCTGGGGGCATGAACATCGAATTCTCCCAATTTTGTTAGTCCTTGCTGTCTCCTCCCCTTCCTCAGTCCCCCTGCTGTCTCCTCCCATCCCCCAGCCTTCGGGCTCCTCCTCCTTTTTCCTTTCTTGTCCCCGCCCACCCCCGCCCCCGATCAGTCTGAAGAAGGGTTTCGGCCCGAAACGTTGCCTATTTCCTTCACTCCATAGATGCTGCTGCACCCGCTGAGTTTCTCCAGCTTTTTTGTGTACCTTCGATTCTCCAGCATCTGCAGTTCCTTCTTAAACTTCATCAACAAGTTCGCTGATGACACAACAGTGGTGGGTCTCATCTGTGACAATGATGAGTCGGCGTACAGGATGGAGGTGGAGCTGCTCACAGGATGGTGCAAATTCCACAACCTCATTCTCAACGTGGGAAAAACTAAGGAGATGGTGGTTGACTTCAGGAGGGTGGGAAAACAACACCATACACCTCTGCACATCGACGGAGCTGATGTGGAAAGGGTTAGCAGCGTGAAGTTCCTAGGACTTCACCTGTCAGATGACCTGACGTCCACCACCAACACCACAGCACTGGTCAAGAGAGTCCAGCAGCGACTACACCCTCTCCGAAGACTACGTAAAGCAGGTCTCCCCACTACACACCTATGAACTTTTTATAGGGGGACAATCGAGAGCACATTAACCTACGGCATCACTTCCTGGTTTGGGAGCTGCAAGGCGTACGAACGGCACCAACTAGACAGGATTGAGAAGACCGCCAGCAGGATTATTGGTGCTCCACTCCCTTTCCTGCTGGACATATACAGGAAGAGATGTATCAGCAGAGCCATCTCCATCATCAAAGACCCCTACCACCCATCGCATCACATATTCTCCATCTGCCATCTGGGAAGAGGTACAGGATCATTAGCTGCAAAACCAGCAGGATGCTCCTCAGCTTCTTCCCGCAGGCTATAAGACTGATAAACGGACTTTCCCCCGCCAAAGTATCGCGCACCAACCACCAACCTGGACACACTGCAGCAGAGCCACTGTCGTGCCGCTGCCGATCGGAACGCCTGTTGATGTTTAGTAGAGAGTAGATTGTTTAATTTGTTCATGATATATGTATTTTTATTTCTATTTGTTTTTTTACTGCACACTGAATGGACACTGGTTGAGCAACGTTTTTTTGTTTCATCTGGGTATGCGAGTACTCAGGAAAATGACAATAAAGGATATACTTGTTACTTGATACATGATACCAGATTGGAAATTTCCATTCAAACAAATGAACTCCAACCACATTTTAGGTCAGAATGAACTCCCACCACATATTAGGTGTTTTCCCTTGCATTATGATGGGGAACCCCAACAAGACAGGGTTGTGGCATTGGAGATGCATGGTGTCTGGTGAGGCGAAGTGCAGTTGAGTGATGGAATCTATCTTTCAGCACATGATTACATCCAGCACGATTTGACACTATACCCAACAAATTGGTGAAGTAGGAATATGACAGTAGTTGAGGACATTTCCTTGGGAGAGGGACAAGGACTGGTAATATTGCACATATCTAATCCAAACACTCTTGAGAGAACAACAATGAGATTACAGTTTGGACTATAGCTGACACTTTCCACACCTGCAAGTGCCTCAAATCACAGTTGTACTTTCCATAATAGACAGGAATCTAAATTTAATTTCTTTAATTAAGAAAAGTCGAGGACGTATATACCAAAATACTGCTCACTCATGTTGTTCAGTGTTTCTTGGTAAAATGGTGCCACTTAATTGTAGTAGGTTTCCAATTGATTATTAAACATAGTAACCGATGTGTATTATTTTGTTTTCAAGTAATCATAACATCAAATTTTGAAAAAAGGAACTGTCTCATTAATGAAACTCGGGAGCAAAGTAATTAATTTTCCAATGGAGGCACAGTATGGAACAAATTAAATTGTGCTCCTGAGTCTTGGAAATCACAAGATCATTTTCAGACTACATTCCTGTCAACATGATGAATGTTTGTGTGTGCTAAGAAACATGGCTAAATGTTGAGAACAATCGTGTAGATTCTCCAGAATCTGACAGATGTGTCCCTAACTGACATTACTGCCCATTTAATTAAGCCATACAACTTGCAAGACAAATTCGTTTATTTTTAAGGAAATCAAGATAACGCAATTTGGCATGAATACTAGATATCACCAGAAACTAAACAGGACGATGGAAAGTACAATGGAACCTGCCTCAGTTGGCCGATTGACAAATGTCTGTTGCTAAAAGTTCTATACAACTTGAAGAACATTTGTTTAAACCTTAGGTTTAAGATCTGTACCTTGATCTTTCCCCGAGGACACTTGATCATTATTGTTTAGAATGAACGGTTGGAGCTGGTATATCATTTTACTTCCTTTCCTGTGAGGGGACCCAGGGAAAGTGAGCATCTTTATAGTGGCACAAGTGATCTTTATACGTCGAACCTTGATGGTTCCAATAAGTGTTCAAGAGGGTATTGGGATGTCCAACCTTCAGTACCACAAGGTAAGTGTCTTATTCCACTGCTAACTATTGCATTCATTCAACATGTGCACAGTAAGAGGAGAGCCAGTATGTGATGCAATAAGATCAAACAGCACTCTTAATATGCACATATTCAGTAAGTGGAACTTTTGACAGTGGAGTAGGTCCATCCTCATGGGCACACTTTTCAGCATGTGATAGTAATTCTATCTAATTTCTCCTCACACAGATCCCATCCTCACCCCGTTTGAGACGATGAAGCCAAATGTAATGCTCCAATGATGTATTTGCTTTAATATGGTAGATATGTCCAGATAAATAATGTAATGCACACCATTCTTACCCATGTGTCCCAAATCGACATCGCATGTTGATTAATCTTAAAGATGTTCAGTTGAAATGAACTGTTTAATATTCTGTGCACAGTTGGTTCAACATGGTACAACGTGCACAATGATAGTAAATAGAATCACCTTTGCAACAAAGCATGTATGAAGTGAGCTGAATAGGAAATACAGCAGTATTGAAGGAAATATTACTCTCAGCTTTATTTAGCCAGTATATTCCCACATTATGAAGGGTCTGTTATCAGGGCACACAAATAATATAAAATGGTCAATATCTATTTTAAACTATTCTAAATTTAACCTGAAGGTATGAACAATTGTATGTGCAGAAGAAATCCGAAGTAACATAAATAATTGAGGAACAGTGCTGCTACCCCTTGTATTGCACCTCTTAAAACGTTGCTTTCATTTTATTTTTGGCAATTGCAACAATATTTGCATATTCTCCACAATTTGTCCTGGAACAGTATAATAATAATAATAATAAATTTTATTTATGGGCGCCTTTCAAGAGTCTCAAGGACACCTTACAAAAATTTAGCAGGTAGAGGAAAAACATGTAAGGGGAATGAAATAAATAGTAGAGACATGACTAGTACACAAAGTAAAGACAGAATTCAATTCAAAACACAATATGAGGCAATTAATGCACAGATGAAAAGGGAGGGAGACGTGGGGCTAAGGATAGGCAGAGGTGAAGAGATGGGTCTTGAGTATAGTAGTGAACTAATAATGGTAATTTTGGATATGTGAACTTAGATTTAAGCAATTTGAGAAATGTCAGTCAATATAAAACAGTAAATATCATGGCATTAAAAGTCTGCAAAGGCCAATCTATCTCTTGAGTAGTAAGTGTAGAGTAGCTTCATTGACGACAATGAGTTTAGACCCTAAGGGAGTAAAGAAATTTCACTATATACTAAGTAAACCAATCCTACTCTATCACAGATGGTAATAGGACTACTTGTGGCAGTTTCAAACTTACTGTGAGACTTCCAGTTCTTTTATAAATTTTAAATGCTAATTTGTTTTATCTTATGTCATGGTATTTTACATTGTGGAATGCTGCTTGTGACCTCAGTAGAACAAATTTATTAAGAACTCAATAGTTAATAACACTCTATTGCTCCTGTACAGATTTCATAACTTCAGGGTGACCTAAGTCAATGATGAATTGCTGCTTTTTTAGAGGAGTGGCTACTCACTTGCTCAGTTTTGCATGCAAGTGTTTTAAACTGCACTGAGTTTATGACTGAAGGGATTTAGTGGTGTTGGTAATAAATAAATATTGACTAAACAAACTCAATGCCTAATATATATAAAGCTCTGAAACAACATCACAGCATTGGCAATTTTTTTTGTATTTAGACCTGGCATTTGGACTTACACTTTATCTATTTCAATTGAAATGATTGGTTGTTTTTATCTGCTTGCAAGCTTCATAAATTACATTTTCTTTTTTATCATTTGAACTCCTGAGATTTTGTTTCAAGCAAGCAGCATTTAAAAAAATGCAACATATTGGCTAAAACAAGGATATTAGGAAACCAGTTAACAAGTTTACCTACAGAAACAAATACATTGTCACATACTTGAAGATTATAATTTGCAGTTTTTTTTGGTCACGTCCAATTCAACAAATGCAGCAGGGCAAGAAAACATTTGAAAAGGAAAAAGCTGGAAAATATTGCCACAGTAATTTAAAACCATTTACAACCACCACTCAAAAATAAAGCAGAACTCATCTTAATTTTTCATGCACATATTAGTTCACAAATTATCTTCTTTATTTCTATATTCATTTTCTTAATTTCCACAAATGTGAAGGAATAGAATTGTTTTGAAGAGCAACAATGCAAGGAGTATTTTATTGAGAATAGCTTGCACCAACATGAAAATCTCACTTAGATTTTTTAGATATATTAAAGTAACAGGGTGTAATATGGTCTGAAATTGGAAAGATTAAAATATCTCCTTGGATTGAAGGAATAGATGGTTAAAATAAAATCAAGAGTAATGCAAAGAAATATATAGAATTCTGCAAAATTGAATATAGTCAATAGATTTTGCTTATCTAATTTTTGTTTTACTAATTAGAATTCTTTATTCATTTTCTTAGTTTAAATGAACCAAGTGGATTAAACAATTTAATAATCATGTACAATTTCTATAATTTTCTATTATTTTGGAATAGAATACATTTAATGACTGGATATTCTTCAAACAACGAGCAAAATAATGGGAGTATATGTCACAAATCTCGCGATCCTACATTCTTCTCATTAGCGCTAAGGATTTTGCTTCTCGTTATATCTATGCTGGGTTCCATTATTTCTAGTAACTCCCTTTACCATCACCGTTTGTAGGGCTGCATTACATATAATTAGCTCCGCTTGACCATTAGTTAAATAAGCCCACTGCCACTGTGCGATGATTCAGTGCTTTGCTCCCACTCCATTTACCAGCAATATGAAGGAGGTTTTCTCAAACCGTGAAATTATCTTCCAAGTTGGCCATTATGTCTACATCTCCCCCATGATTAATGAATCCTTTGCAATAAGCACAAGGTGAGGGAAAATATTAACTTAAGCTACTGCTTGGACTCTCCCACTGCTCAAGCACAAACATTGCATAAGAAAATAATCTATTAAATTGCCAAACAATAAATGTCTTATTCTGTGAATCATTACTTGCCTTAATTAATTTATTTTGCATGATGTAAGTTAGGTGTTTTTCTTAATGTTTTAATAAAAAGGTTTCTGATTTCTTGCTTATTCCATCAGTGTATGCAGTTAGATCCCAAGAAATGGTTGGTGCCTGAAGTTAAGACGCTTCCAAGCTGCAGAACTGAGTACCATGGGCTGACACATTGTACCTGAACAACTCATGGAATTCAGTTCTCACAGCCAGGGGCCTCTTCCATCAATCCGATTCCTTGTCCATCAAGAGTTTGGGTCTTGTTTAATCTTTTCTTGCCATGGACTTAACACCGCTTCCACTCAGTTAACAGCAACCTATTGGAATCAAGGTGAAAGAGAAATAACTTCAAGAGATTGTGATTAATTTATCTGTTCTTGCAAGGTCAGTTAATGAACACACTCTTCATGAACACAAAGCATGAATAGCCTTGAATGCAATGATCTTGAGAGTAGCTTGAAAGTGCACACCACCAGCCACCAGACTCAGGAAGAGCTTTATCCCTCCTGTTATCACAATTCTGAATCGTCCTTCCATAAGCCAGGGTACAGATCAGTTCTCCTCGACCTCATTGTGGATATTGCACTTTGCCTTTGGAACTGGTGTGCTATAATGCTGAGAACTATATTCATACTCTCTATCTTTCCTTTCACTCATTGTTCTTGAGTTTGCCTTTGTTGTAGTTATGTGTAGTATTATCTGCTCTGTTTGGATACCATGCAAAATAGAGCTTTTCACTGCACCTTGGAGCACGCGCCAATAATAAACCTAAACCTAATTTAAAGAAAGGAGATGCATTTATTGAAAACCTATTTAAATGATGCACCAGTTTCTGCTTCAAGTCAGGTGAAATACTAAAGTGCATGTGAAAACACTACTAAGAGCATTGTGGAGCACAATAATACTCGCCTATTCGTGCATAAAAACAGAAAATGGTGGAAAACTGATCAGTGAGAAACTGATTTTAATATTTCACATCCAGGATCCTCTGTCAGAATTTGGGTCACTCACTTGAATTCTGTTTCTATTTTTATTTCAGATTTCCTTCAAGTTCATTTTTGATTTGATTTTCATTTACTAAAACAGTACAACGTAGCCAGCGAACACCATCACCCTTGCCTAAGCGTGGGAGAAAATGCTGAAAGTGGTTAGAGGCATCCTGAAGATTGTACTACTGAAATGACCTAGTTTGCTCATCCTAAGAGCATTGATTTCCTCTGAGTGCTTACTCGCAATTTGTTGCAACTGAGTCATCATGCTGACTCAGCCAATATTTCTGCACTTTTAACCATGCACATAACCAATTATTGTCCCATACAAATGTTGTATACCGAGTTGATTTTGCTTGGTGAATACTGCTGCAGAGGCATAATTTTAAAATAGTTTTGATGCAGGATGGTATTTTTTTGAAAAGGTCAAATAATAGTGAGGTGCAGATTTTTTCTTGCCATGGATATCACAGTTGGGGATTGTGTCTAATTTTAGTGAAACACTTTAAAATTTTGGAACTAGAAGTTTAGAATGTAGGGAAAGTGAGCCCTGTGCAATATTCCATGGTCATTTATTTTGCTGCTAATTTCTTCGTTTATGGTGTAGTTGTGCAAGGCACCATAGCAATATGACCTAATGTTTGTTTGAAGGTGTCTCTCCACCAGATCATCAGAACATTATTTATAAGGAGATTGGCAGGATAAAGGAAGGTCCTTCAACCCACTGAGTTTGCAACATTCTTTATGAAGTTCCCTTCTCTGCTGCTCTCCCCTGGTGCATTTCCTTCTCCCCTTTAACTATTTATCCAATTCCCCTTGAAAGCTATAGTCAAAATTCACCACCAGCACTACAAATTTGAGCCACCCGTTACATAAAATCTGTCCCTTATGGTTGGGGACACATCATCAATAGGACAAATTAATTTTCTAAACCCTTCATCATTCCACGCCAGCACCGCATCGACTTGTTATCTGATCCCACAGCTTTAAATATGCAGTCTTCTTCATTTTAACCACCAACAGTGATGCGGTGGTGCTGTGGTAGAGTTGCTGCCTTCCAAAGAATGCAGTGCCGGAAATCCGGTTTTGATAACAACTACAGGTGCTGTCTGTATGGAGTTTGTACATTCTCCCCGTGACTTGCGTGGGTTTTCCCCAAGATCTTTGGTTTCCTCCCACACTAACCCACACAGGTATGTAGGTTAGTTGGCTTGGTAAATGTAAAAAATGTCCCTAATATGTAAGAAAGAACTGCAGATGCTGGTTTAAATCGAAGGTAGACACAAAATCTGGAGTAATTCAGTGGGTGAGCCAGGAATGGCGACGTTTCGGTTCGAGACCCTTTTTCATCAATCTGAAGAAGGGTCTCGACCCAAAATGTGGCCATTCCTTCGCTCCAGAGATGCTGCCTCACCCACGGAGTTACTCCAACATTTTGTGTCTACCTAAAAATTGTTCCTAGTTGGTGTCGGATAGTGTTAATATGCGGCTATCACTGGTTGGCACGGACCCGTTGGGCCGAAGGGCCTTTTTCTGTGCTGTATCTCTAAATTAAACTGAACTAAACTAAAAGATCCAGCGCAGCTAAATTTCTCTTCTCCAGCATTTCCTCCCTTTTCCCAAACCCCTGGATAAAAACAACTAGAACTCCATTTCTCTCCTTGGAAACCTTTATCTATACCACGTGTAGTATAACAAAATAACGAGTAATTTAACTTTTTGTTGTGTATACTGAATGTGATTGTATGAGCTGCAGTACCTCTGGCTGTTGATTGCAACTTTAAAATGTCACTGCGTGATTAGGCAAGTCTTCTGTATGCTTTGTGCAAGATGGCATTTCTTCTCAGTGCTATCATGATTGGTTGCATCATGGCCTGTGACAAGATCATTCCAATGCACAGGAATGAAAGAGGGTGCGGTGACTGTTGGACTCAGCCCAGTCCATCAGGGGCACAGCCATGAAAGCGTCTGCTGACCATTGAAAGCTTGTACATGAGACACTGCCTCAAGAAGGCAGTAGCTACTGTATCATCAAGAATCCCCACCATCTGAACCATGCTCTCTTCTAGCTGCTACCATCGGGCATGAGTTACACAAACCTGAAGTCGTACATCACAGGTTCAGGAATAGCTACTTTCCTACAATTATCAGGTCCTCGAACCAACTGCACAACCCCAGTCCTACCTTGACAACAGAACACTATGGACCACCTCTTATACTACCATGGATTTGTTTTTCCAATTGTGTATTTTTGTACCAATATCTTTCCCCTATTTGAGCAGTCTTTTACTTTTCACTATCTTGTGGAATTTATGTGTAACATGTATAATTTATGTTTTGAGGTATTGTCTGAGACTGATGCAAGCCAGATTTTCTTTGTACCTGTTCCGCAACATACTTCTGCATAAAATCAACTTAACTGAACTTGAACTCTGCATTTGAAATTTGATTTAATGAATTTCACTGTCTTTCCAGACTACAGTCTATCAGGATTGAGGGACTTGGAAGAGAATAAAGTTCACAAGAATAGATTTAGTGATTAGATATCAAGTCGGGCATAGATGGTAATTTGCACATGCACACTCTATCCTTCAAGAAGCAATGCTGCTTAATCTGTTCACTGCCTGCCATCTTACATTTGTGATCATTTCTGTCCCTTCACATTTCATAAAATAAATGTATTGAAAATTACACTCCAGATAGATATGGAGATCTGCTAGTTATATGTTACCTTGTGTTTCATTTATAACATCAACATATTATGCCTCCTGTCAATGCGTGAAGATTAAAAATAAGGTTTCATAGGAGAAAATCCCTTGTGTAACTTACTCGAGTGAAAAGGAAAGATGGTTATATCCAGGCTGGGTGTTCTTCTGAGCTTTCATATTGTGTTTATTTCCTCCAAGCAGAAATCAGATTGCAATTGTAATCACAGTGTTTTTAACAAACAGGTAGCAAATAGCCTGAAATTTCAAAACTGCTGCCAGAAGCAGCAGAAATCTGGTTGGTATCCTATCACTTGATCATCAACCAGCACTATTTAGAGACAGAGCCAGCATGCATTTTTAACCTACTGAGTCATTCAATTATTGTTTTTCACCTTCCCTCATTTTGTCACACATGAGACAACGTAATTAGTATTTAAGCATCTAACATTTACAGCTATAATTAGGATAGAGTTGATTTGAAAGACCATTTGCAACATATTAAATTAATTTATTTTAACAAAGAGTATCATTTAAATTGGCAAGCTACCTTGACCCAATACCAGGAATGCAGGGTAAAGAAAATTGGGTAATTTAGTCCAAGAGAACGGAAGAAATATTGAACATTTCCTTATTCATTTTCTTTGACTCTCCACGTAGTTTCATCAGAAATATAATGCGTCATAATTTTTTAAGCATGCTTGTTGCTGTTGTTAAAGCTGTATATGATTTGTGCTTACATTTATTTTAAATTCCCTACCACTTATTTTAAAAGACGTCAGCTCTAACATTTTAAATACTGATTGGCAGGAATTCAGGACTAACCAAGGGAAAATGAGCAGCAAAGCCCAATTCAGTAGCTGATATACCAGGCAAATATTCCAAACTCTTAAAACAACAATAGTCTCTCCAATGAATTATTTTACATGGATTTGCAATATGATGCAATCAGATTTGCAAGTAACTTTTAAGAATGTTGTCCAGCATTTTCAACATTTGAATCATTTTCCCACATTAATGATAGTAGATAAATTAAATATTTTCAAGTCTGAAAATTAAGATAATGGTCTATATCAAGAATTATTTAAATTATTAAAAATGATTTAAGTGGTTTGGTTTTGCCACTCGTGGGTTTCAAATTGATTTTGTTCACTGATTATGTAATGTTAATGTTAATGTAATGTTATGTAATGTTAAAATTGTACAAGGCATTGGTGAGACCAATTCTGGAGTATGGTGTACAATTTTGGTCGCCCAATTATAGGAAGGATGTCAACAAAATAGAAAGAGTACAGAGGAGATTTACTAGAATGTTGCCTGGGTTTCAGCAACTAAGTTACAGAGAAAGTTTGAACAAGTTAGGGCTTTATTCTTTGGAGCGCAGAAGGTTAAGGGGGGGACTTGATAGAGGTTTTTAAAATGATGCGAGGGATAGACAGAGTTGACGTGGAAAAGCTTTTCCCACTGAGAGTAGGGAAGATTCAAACAAGGGGACATGATTTGAGAATTAATGGACTGAAGTTTATGGGGTAACATGAGGGGGAACTACTTTACTCAGAGAGTGGTAGCTGTGTGGAATGAGCTTCCAGTGAAGGTGGTGGAGGCAGGTTCGTTTTTATCATTTAAAAATAAATTGGATAGTTATATGGATGGGAAGGGAATGGAGGGTTATGGTCTGAGCGCAGGTATAGGGAATAGGGGAGATTATGTGTTCGACACGGACTAGAAGGGTCGAGATGGCCTGTTTCCGTGCTGTAATTGTTATATGGTGTATATGGTTATATGGTTTATATTACGTTTGATGCCTTTGGACTGAAATAAGGTGATGAAGAAATAAGGTGATGAAGAAATAAGGTGATGAAGAAATAAGGTGATGAAGAAATAAGGTGATGAAGATTTGTTTATATTAAAACAATAAAATATTTCAATGATACTTCAATAACGGAATGATTATCTTCCCCAATGGTTATTATTTTTATTTTTAGGCATAAAATGCATATGGTATTTGACTGTTTGGAATGACTGTTTTGAGGCATAATCGCATTTGACTGTGTTGTGAAGAAATCACGCTGGAAGGAGCTCTTTCAATACATATTCAGGAGATTCAATTATTAGTGAAAACAGTAATTTGTCTTGTACTCAAAATAAATGTTTATATGTGCATAAATGTGCCTTGTAAATCTTATGGGTGGAAGTGATACAGTTCTTGCACAGGAATCTATGTAGTCTAGTTTAGTTTAGAGTTACAGCGTTGAAACAGGCCCTTCGGCCCACCAAGTCCACGCTGACCAGCAATCACCCACACAAGTGCTATCCTACATACTAGGGACAATTTATAGAAGCCAATTAACCTACAAATCTGCACGATTTGAAATGTGGGAGGAAACCGGAGCACCAGGAAAAAAACCCACACGGTCATATGGCAACCGTAGTCAAGATCGAACTCGGGTCTCTGGCGCTGTAAGGCAGCAACTCTACTACTGCACTACTGAGTTGCCCTGGTGTAGATTCAAATCTGTATCAAATTTGGCTTTGGCAATATCAGCATCAATATAGGTTCTTAAACTTGCTCTGCATTGTCATATTTAACACAGATGTCACTATAAATATTTCCACAACATATCCATTATAAAAAAAAAGAAAACTTAATACATTTTCTGTTTCATGTCAAGCTCTCTTCTCAAACTTGGAGCAGTGGTTCCTTTTCAAGGTTGGAAGAAAATTATTACTTAAGTCTGTAGACCTACATTAGTTTTGTGCATCATCCTGTGAGGATTTAACTAAATCTCTCAACCCCAATGTTACAATTTGAGAGAGTTTGCATGTAACTCTTCTCAGTGTGCCTGTGAAGCCTCAAATCACGAGTGTGGTTTGTTCACGGGTGCTTTGCAGTCTTGGAAACTTTTCTTTCAAAAATTGGTGTAGGAAGCAGTTTGTTACATGGCACAGTCCTTAAGGCAGTGACATCCTCAACATAGCTATTAGTGATCTCAACCAATATCACATATACCACTGGTTGAGATCAGTGATAGCTTAAAAAAAAAGTAAAATTAGTTACGCATTTAGAGCTCCTGAACATTAATCATTGCAGCATTGACTACGTTACTTATGTTGAAACTACAAAGTCATCAGATGTTGTTGGAATTCCATTCGGCTTTGAATTTAACACTAGCTCACCTTGACTCTCAGTAGAAACATTATATGCTAACTCCCCTTGATCAATATATTCACCAGAATCATCTTCAGCCTTGCAGATCTCTTTGCTGTTCTCTTCATTATTATTCACTAGGATTAAATGTTCAATATGAACGGTCTATAATGATCCCTAGAGCTTTGTATTTCTATTTTTGCTGACGCCGACATGAATTCTATCAAAGTGATCTTCTCCTTGTGGATTTTGTCATGCAGATTCCCCTCTCCTCCACTTTTCCTTCAGAGTTGGGTTGGATGAGCCTCAAGCACATTCTGACATCTATTCATTAACTTGTCAGCAGGAATAAAGTTGGCTGAAAAATGTTATGTTTTCCTATTGCTGCGAAAAAAACGTAGGTTGAAGACTCCTCTCTCCAGAGGCTCTTCAATGCATCCAAAAGAAAGAGCATCTCTGTGTCTTTGATGTTTGAACAAGAGTTGACATCAAAGCAGCTAATCCTTGAGGTCAAGTGTTCATAGACAGCACAATTCAAGAGGTAGTTTCTTGAGCTCAAGAGAATGCAGGCTGAGAGGGACTGGGTGACCACCAGACACATAGACATAGAAAGGGAAGGCAGGCAGATCAGGAAAATCTTTCCCTGTATTGGAGGAGATTGTCTGGAGATTGCAACCGGAGCACATTGGTGCATCAGTGTATAGGAGGAGAAAGGTCAAGAAAACCATGGTAATAGGGATTCCATAGTGAAGGGAACATACAGGCATTGCTGAGTTGATGCACATGATTCCTCAATAGCAGCCTCCCTGATGCCAGAGTTTGGAGCTTATTATCAGGTGCCGAAAATCCATGAGGGAGAGAATGAACAGCTGGAGGTTGCGGTCCATATTGGGGCAAGGGACATTGATAGAAAAAGGAATGGAGTCCTACAGGAGACACAAGAAACTGGATGCTGAAATTTTGAGCAAAACACCAAGTGCTGGAGGAATTAGGTCAGGCAGCATTTCAGGTAAGGATGCCACCCCTACTGGAAGATTTTAAGCAGTCAGGAAGGTGATTAAGGAGCCAAGCACAAAGGTGGTAATCTTCACTCCCTATGCCAAGCTCAAGCGAGAATGGAAATACAGGGTTAGCACAGATAAATGTCTGGCTGGAAAGGGTACAAGCGGAAGATTCATTCAACAACAGGAACAGTTATGATGGAGGAGAGATTAGTGCGGGCTGGAGGGGTTGTTGGGAACAAACACTTTGCCGAAAGATATGTTCATGGTATGAAGTGGAGTTTAAATTCATTTGCTTCTAGACATTAAAAATAAAGGGGAAAAAGTACAAAAAGGATTGGAAGAGATTAAATAGCACCAAAGCGAGATACGGAATTTTTTAAGCAGGATTATCTTCAGAAAAAACAAGGAGGTTTACAGTATGTAACAACTTGCTGCATGATCTCAGCCAGTCAGTCCTCCAGCAGTTTAGTTTTGCTCAAGATTTCAGCATTTGCAGTCTCCTGTGTCTCTAAGTAACAAGGTTAGCCTGTCCCACTTGGGTGTCATTTGCATGTCACGCAGGTGGCGCGTGAGGATTTTGAGAATCCCAAAATCCTGGGGCGCCGCACGCTACCGCGCGACACTGCCTATGCCACCACGTCTCACCACGCAACATGTGTGCGTAATGCACGCCATGTGCACATTATGCGCGGGTCATGACGCGTGCTTCATGCGTCGTGACGTGAAAATGAAGTCGCGTAAATGACGCGCAAATAACGCCCAAGTGGGACAGGCGTTTTAGTTGCAGATATCGTTAACCACCTGGGATCACTATACTGTGGCAATTACAGCAACTTAGCTCAACAAAAGGCAGCAAAGGATGTTAAGTGCTTCTGGTACAAGGTGTTCAGGTTAGATAGTGAAGAGAAGGAAGGAGGGACAGTATTGATTAAAGAGAGTGCAGTGCTGGTGAGAGCGTGTCCTGCAATGGTCAGTGATATAATCTACCTGTTTAGATTATATGAAACAATAATAGAGTGATTACCCTGCTGGGACAATTCCACTGGCTGCTGTGCGAAGGATATTGCGAAGCAAATGAGCAGGGAACATACGGATGTGTAATTTCATCGTAATGTCTTTGACTTGAAATTATTCTCTTCCCACAATTTCTGTGTTTCAGCTGGATTTTGGAACTTTCCCATGATAAGAAACACAAGGAAATTAAAGCTTAAGCTGCCCAGAAACCAAAAATAAAATAAAACAAAGCAGAGAAAAATAGCATACAACAGACGCAAGTGTAAAAGAAAGGAGATGGAGCCAATCTGGCACCACAGGGGAAATGCACTATTAGGGAAGATGGCATGGCTAAGATGGGGTGGAAGATTGCAACCTTTGTGTGGTCCACCCTGTTTTGACAAATGCACAATCAAATAAGATCAAATAGAACAAGTTGTCCTACAACTTTAGGCTGTGCACGCCATACGCAAGAAGGAGAAGATGGCTAAGATACGAAATGTGCACCTGACCAAGGAAGAAGATGCTGCTAACAATTAATAAAAAACATTGCAGATGCTGAAAATCTGAAATTTAATCAGAACATGCTGGAAACACTCAGCAAGTCAGACGGCATCCGTGGAAAGAGAAACAGAGTTAATTTAATGAGACTTTTCATCAGAACTTGGATAAAGAGGATACTGCTGATGTCTCATCAAAGGAAGATGTAATTGAGATTCTGGAAACAGCTTGCAATTGATAAACAAGGAGGCGTTTGAAAGGCTAGCTGCAATTAAAGTGGGTAAATCACTTGGTCTAGACAGGATGGCTCCTGGATTACTGAGGGAAGTTATCCCCAAAATCTAGCAAACATGGATTGGTTCAAGGGTGGTCCACGTATGTCACATCTTTGGTAAACAAAAAGAACAGTCATAAAATCTGTAATTAGAGACCAGTCAGTTTATTCTTGCTGCGGAGGGAAACTCTTAAGGCAATTGATGCGGACACAGGTTTAAAGAGGGAACTTCAGAATCGAAACACAGAAAAGCTAAAACTCAGCAGCATTGCAGGAATAGGCAACGTTTCGGGCCGAGTCGGCCCGAAACTTGCCTATCAAGATGTGGCACCCGCTGAGTTTCTCCAGCTTTTCTGTGTAACCTGCAGAATTAGTCACTTGATCAAGTGTGGACTGATGAGAGAAAGCCAGCTCGAATTTGTTAAGGGTGAATCGAGTTTTTGACAAAATTACAGAGAGGATTGATCAAGAAAATGCAATGAAGCCCATGGAATAAATGGAGTTACATAATAAATGGAGTTATAGCAGCATGGCTAAAAAGTCAAATAAGTTAGAGGGAATAGGAACCTGTCATGAAAGATTCCCTGGGTAGGAAATAACTGCAGATGCTGGTTTAAAACAAAGAAAGGCACAAAAAGCTGGAGTAACTCAACGGGTCAGTCAAGATCTCTGGAGAAAACAATAGGTGATGTTTCGGGTTGAGACCCTTCTTCAGACTGTTTTGACCCGGAACGTCACCTATTCCTTTTATTCTGAGATGCTGTCTGGCCCGCTGAGTTACTCTTGCTTTTTGTGTCGATGAAAGATTGCCTTTCAGGCTGGAGGAAAACGTATAATTGAATTTCTCAGAAGTCAGTGCTGGAATCGTTACTGGTGAAATGTAATGTTACAAAATATTGGGGGGAAGAATGGGAAGATGATATATAGAATGCACAAGTCTAAAAAGGGATACAAGATGGGCTGCTTCAGGATAATGACCTGATGAGTTAAGTAAAATATTGGAAGCGATCTCGATCCTCGGAGTAGATTCCACAATTAACAACCCAAATATAATGCTGAGCTACCTTGTGAAATGGGTAGAACACGTCAGATATTACTGGGTCAGTAATACCAGCCAACAGCAAGCTTACATGGAAACGACCTGTTTTCTGCAGGTCGCCAGATGTTGGCTTGTTGGTTCATGCATCACAATTCAAAATGGCAAAGCACCACTTGTGCGATGCAATCCAGTTATGTTGGTGAGTCAGAGTGAGCCACATGGGCATAAAGATTGGCACAGCAATACCCTAAAATAATTATGAATGTCTCTGACTTCCCAGAGTTTAAAAATTACCATTTAATAAAATAGGTAATTAAAAAAATCAAATTAAATCACTTTAACATACAAACTTATTTCCACAAATAACATTATTAAAGCAAACTCAATTAATTAAAAAAGTGTGTTGCCATTTATATTTCTCTCTTTTCTTCTCTGCTATTACTTTCCATTTGACCAATTTCCCTCCTGGGATAAATCAAGTTTTATCATATTGTAAACTGTATTTGTGAAATTCCCTGCCACAGAGGGCAGTGGAGGCCAAATCACTGGATGGATTTAAGAGAGAGTTAGATAGAGCTCTAGGGGCTAGTGGAATCAAGGGATATGGGGAGAAAGCAGGCACGGGTTATTGATTGGGGGCGATCAGCCATGATCACAATGAATGGCGGTGCTGGCTCGAAGGGCTGAAAGGCCTTGTCCTGCACCTATTTTCTATGTTCTATGTTTCTATGTTTCTAAACACATGAACTTGTATACAAGATCTAACTTGGTTCAGGTTCATTAGGCAAAATGCCAACATGTCAGCTATGGACAGTTTGCTACTTGCTGATACAGGCCAGACAGATTCATAGCAGCATCTAGATATTGTGAACCTGGCCTTGCACGCATCCTACATTAATTCCCAGAACCAGCGGGAGGTCCTCCCATGGAATCAAATATATATTTCCAGACATATTAATACTTTGCTTAAGATTGGTCATCAATGTTAATCCTTTGACATTGAAAATATGGGAGGATGTTGCAGTGAGCTTTTGTTTAGAATGGGTGTTCATTGATTCGCTGGATTCCAGAGTCCACAGGCACCAAATTTTCATTTTCAATTCAAGCTTGTACCTGCATACAGTCACCATCAGTAATCTTTGGTGCCACTATTTCTCGGCAAATGTATTCTTTAGTTTTAGTTTAGAGAAACAGTGCTGAAACAGGCCTGTGGCCCACCAAGTCCACTCCGACCATCAATTACCCATTCACACTAGTTCTAGGTTATCCCACTTTCTTATCCATTCCCTACGCACTAGGGAGTGCAAACCTGCACGTCCTTGGGATATCGGTGGAAACCAGAGCACACATGGGGAACCCACATGGTCACAGGGAGAACATGCAAACTCCACACAGAAAACACCCGAGGTCAGGAACAAACTCAGTTCTCTGATGCTGTGAGGTAGCACGACCAGCTGTGACACTGTGCTGATAATATATCCTATTGATAAATTGTTCATTAATGTTTTAAAGCAATCTTTAAATCAACTTTTCTGATGGTCACAAAATCCCTTACTAATTATCCTTTGAAAGATTATCTTAGCTTTATATATAAAACATTCCAATCACATGTTGATGCCTGTCGTCAGGATAAATACATTGACTCTTGGCAAGCCAATATTATTATGAACCTGATCTTTATTATTTTATTCAGGTTGGTTAGGTGTGGCAAAAATATGACGTCCAAGATTCAATAATAGAATGCAGAATAGTGAGAAAAGCATCACGATAGACAGTGAGTTTAAGAATACCAATCATGGAGATGTATAGATAGTTTCACACTGTCCTCTGATCTCTGACAAATTGGTTCAAATTGAATGCGATTATTTTAATTGGAGATGAAATAACTGTGCAATGATGCTTAGATATTGGAGCGTATTTGTAAATTGCTGGCAACAATCTTCTAGCTCATTAGTTATGGATCTACTTGCAAATGTAAAATCATTTGTAAATATTCCTTAACTGCAGCTTGATAAAGGCTGTTAAAACCTGTGTTCAGCTTGTGATGCAAATATGTTCACAACCAGAATGTTATGAATTTTGTACCTATATGAATCAGGTTCAATTTATCTTGCTGTTATGTTGACTACTAGATAGTGCATTGGAATTATGGCCAAGAGTTCACTTGCTCTGGTTGTAAGAAAAATGACACTCATTAAAGTGAAGTAACCTCTCAACTGGATGTATTGGAGGAGAAATGGTGTTTTTACCTTGAAATTTTTCAAGAACCAGAGTTGATTTCAATGATTTCAATGCTGATGTGTGATAATTCCTAGCAGATGGTTATTGAAGTGCAAGAAATTGGTTTAGAAATTGGAATGTCCACAGCTATGATCTGTGACTAGTTGTCAGGTTGAAAAGATTCCACTCCCCAATCAATGATGACCATACGACCTGAAACATAGTTACTCATCAAGTTAGGACATGGAGTCTGAGAATCCCAGAGCTATACAGCTCGGAAACAACTCTTTGGCCCACCTTGTCCATGCCATCCTTGTCCCTGCACCTGGCCATTATCCCTCCAACATTCCCTATTAATTCCCATCCAAGTGCCTTTTAAATGTTGCAATTGTACCCCACTCCCATACATCGTCTGGCAGCTCGTTCCATGTACGTACCACTCTCTGTGAAAAAAAAAATCCATCAGGTCCCTTTTAAATCTTTCCCATCTCAAATTAAAGAAATGCGTCTACTATTTGAATTTCCTACACTAAGGAACAGCTGTGCCTTTTCACCTTATCTATGTCCCTCATGAATTTATATAACTCTGCAAGATCACCCCTCGGTCTTAGATACTTCAGGGGAAAAAGGGCCCAGCTTATCCAACCTCTCTTATTGCTTAAACTCTTTTTGCACCCTTTCCAGTTTAATGCCATTCTTCCTATAGTAGGGTGACCAGAGTTGTGCAGTGTACTCTAAATATGGCCTTGGCAACATCAAGTACAGCTGTAACAGAACATCCCAATTCCTGTACTTAATATCCTGACTTATGAAGGCATGTGTGCCAAAAACCTGGGAAGCCAGGATTGTGTGATGGAATGATGGAATGGCCACAAATTAGCAACACGCCATGGGAAAGATGTTTTGATGTGTAAGGCTGGAGATCCTTCTTTAACCTATACATGAAGCATTTGCCATATAGCACCAGGTTTGGATAATCCTAGTGCTGCTAACATGATTGAATACATCAATCCGTTCCTGCCCATGCATTCTGCATCACTGCTATGTGGCACCTCTTCCCATGGTACTTCATTTACCACCCACTGTGGGGCTGAATGAATTAAACGGCAGGTGAGATGGTTTGCAGAACTTCCTTTACAGCATACATTCCTGCTCCATGCCCGTCCCATTCTGTCATAGATATGACTGAATATAGTCGAGTTGCAATTTAAGTGCCAACAACAACATTTCAAATGAGTTGCCAGTTGTCAACTTGGATGTTTGCTGTGGGAATGACAACAAACCAATCATCATCACCATTGAAAACATTATTCCCACCGACCAAGATGTAGATCAAAGCATTTGAGGAATGGCTTTCAACTTCTGGTGAGTTTTCAAAGCTACTTCATGAGAATGTAGGGACATAAAAACATGAAATAAAAAATCTGGAGAAGGCTATTTAGCCCTCAGGCCTTTTCTGATATTCAATACGACCATAGCTGACCTTTTATCCCAGCACGGCTTTCTAGCACTGACCCACTGTCCTTTATTTCTCTGGATATCCCAAAGTCTATTGATCTCTTTCTAAAAATCTATGGCGTGTTCTTAGTTTGCTGCCATTTCATCATTCCATAAAACTATTTTTCATTTATGATTCATGATCAAAGACTGTGGGAGGACATTAGATCAAATAAAGAACTTGTCTTTCCCTCAGGCAAAAGCCATGTATTGGCACAACATTTTTTCCTAGCTATAATGTCATTACATTCAGTATTCACTAAAACGGCAATACGGGGAGAAAAGATGAAGTGTGATAGTAAGCTAGCCAAGAATATAAAGGAGGATAGTAAAAGTTTCTTTAGGTATGTGAAGAGGAAAAAAATTAGTTAAGACCAAAATTGGACCCTTGAAGACTGGAAAAGGTGAATTTATTATGGGGAACAATGGCAGATGATTTGAACAGGTACTTTGGTTCCGTCTTCACTAGGGAGGACACAAACAATCTTCCTGATGTACCAGGGGACAGAAGACCTAGGGTGACGGAGGAACTGAAGAAAATTCACATTAGTCAGGAATGAAGTTGGGTAGACTGATGCAACTGAAGGCTGATAAATCCCCAGAGCCTGATGTTCTGCATCCCAAGGTACTTAAGGAAGTGGCTCTAGAAATCGTGGACGCATTGGTGATAATTTTCCAATGTTCTATAGATTCTGGATCAGTTCCTGTGGAATGTTATCCCACTTTTTAAGAAAGGAGGGAGAAAGAAAGCAGGGAATTATAGACCAGTTAGCCTGACATCGGTGGTGGGGAAGTTGCTGGAGTCAATTATCAAAGATGTGCTAGTGGCACATTTTCGAAGCAGTAACAGGATTTAGAAGTCAACATGGATATACGAAGGAGAAATCATGCTTGACAAATCTTCTGGAATTTTTTGAGGATATAACAAGTATAATGGACAAGGGAGAGCCAGTGGATGTAGTGAACCTGGACTTTCAGAAAGCTTTGATAAGGTCCCACATGTGATTAGTGGAAATTAGAGCACATGGTATTGGGGATAGGGTATTGACAAGGATAGAAAATTGGTTGGCGGACAGGAAACAAAGAGTAGGGATTAATGGGTCCCTTTCAGAATGGCAGGCAGTGACTAGTGGAGTGCCTCAAGGCTCGATGCTGGGACCGCAGATTCCATATGTGATTTTGCACCTACAGAAGTCCAAGGCACACCGAACCCTTTGTGACTGATCACTGTTCAAAACCAGCAACTCTCTTAGTTCACATTTAATATTTTCAGAAGACCATTCAGACCATCAAGCCTCTGCCAGCTCGCAATTCCCATCAATCACATTCCTCCAATTATTTTCCTTTAACCTATTCCATCAAATATGCCCATCAACATCATACACGGTCTCATCTCCAAATGAATCAACACAATTTGGTCTTTAGTCTTCAAGTTGAAGTTCAAGTTAGTTCAAGTGAGTTTACTGTCATGTGTCCCTTTATAGGACAATGAAATTCTTGCTTTGCTTAAGCACACAGAAAATAGTAGGCATTTACTACAAAACAGATAAATGTGTCCATATACCATGATATAAATATATACACACATGAATAAATAAACTGATAAAGTGCAAATAGCAGAAAGTGGTTATTAATAATCAGAGTTTTGTCCGAGCCAGGTTTAATAGCCTGATGGAACTCTCTGCCACAGAGGGTAGTTGAGGCCAGTTCATTGGCTATATTTAAGAGGGAGTTAGATGTGGCCCTTGTGGCTAAGGGGATCAGGGGGTATGGAGAGAAGGCAAGTACGGGATACTGAGTTGGATGATCAGCCATGATCATATTGAATGGCGGTGCAGGCTCGAAGGGCCGAATGGCCTACTCTTGCACCTAATTTCTATGTTTCTATGTTTCTATGGCTGTGGGGAAGTAGCTATTCCTGAACCTGGTTGTTGCAGTCTTCAGGCTCCTGTACCTTCTACCTGAAGGTAGCAGGGAGATGAGTGTGTGGCCAGGATGGTGTGGGTCTTTGATGATACTGCCAGCCTTTTTGAGGCAGCGACTGCGATAAACCCCCTCGATGGAAGGAAGGTCAGAGCCGATGATGGACTGGGCAGTGTTTACTACTTTTTGTAGTCTTTTCCTCTCCAGGGTGTTAAAATTGCCGAACCAAGCCACGATGCAACCGGTCAGCATGCTCTCTACTGTGCACCTGTAGAAGTTAGAGAGACTCTTCCTTGACAAACCGACTCTCCGTAATCTTCTCAGGAAGTAGAGGCGCTGATGAGCTTTTTTGATAATTGCGTTAGTGTTCTCGGACCAGGAAAGATCTTCAGAGATGTGCACGCCCAGGAATTTGAAGTTCTTGACCCTTTTAACAATCGACCCGTTGATATAAATGGGGCTGTGGGTCCCCCTCCTACTCCTTCCAAAGTCCACAATCAGTTCTTTGGTTTTGCTGGTGTTGAGGGCCAGGTTATTGCGCTGGCACCATATGGACAGTTGCTCGATCTCCCTTCTATATTCTGACTCATCCCCATCAGTGATACGTCCCACAACAGTGGTGTCGTCAGCGAACTTGATGATGGAGTTCGCACTGTGGTTGGCTACGCAGTCATGAGTATAGAGTGAGTACAGCAGGGGGCTGAGCACGCAGCCTTGAGGTGCTCCCGTGCTGATTGTTATCGAGGCTGACACATTTCCACCAATACAAACAGACTGTGGTCTGTGGATGAGGAAGTCGAGGATCCAGTTGCAGAGGGATGCGCAGAGACCCAGTTCTGCGAGTTTGGTAACCAGTTTGGAGGGGATGATTGTGTTGAATGTCGAGCTGTAATCGATGAATAACAGCCTGACATATGAGTTTTTGTTGTCCAAGTGGTCCAGTGCGGAGTGGAGGGCCAGCGAGATTGCATTCACCGTTGAACTGTTGTGGCGGTAAGCGAACTGCAGTGGGTCCAGGTGTTTGTCGTGGTACGAGTTGATTTGCTCCATGATCAGCCTCTCAAAGCACTTCATCACCACCGGCGTGCGTGCCACTGGTCGATAGTCATTGAGGCACGTCACCTTACTCTTCTTGGGCACCGATATAATTGATGCCCTTTTAAAGCAGGTGGGTGCCTCAGACCTCAGAAGTAAGAGGTTGAAAATGTCCGTAAAAACTCCCGCCAGTTGGTCCGCACAGGTTTTTAAAACACGACCAGGTATACCATCAGGACCAGGTGCTTTTCGGGGGTTCACCCCTCTGAACGATTTCCTGATGTCGGCCTCTGTGACTGAGACTGAAATGCCATCACAGCGAATGGGGGATCGGGAAGGCACATCAGTATTCTCCCTGTCAAAGCGTGCGTAAAACGCATTGAGCTCGTCAGGGAGTGATGTTTCACCGACATTCGAGCTGCCTCCTGGTTGCATTCAGGCCCCGCCACAGCTGCCGAACATCTGTCTCATCCTCCATCCTCCAGTTTGGAGCAGAAGTCCCTTTTGGCCTTTTTGATGGCCTTACCAAGGTCGTATCTGGACTTCATGTAGTCCACTGTATCATCGGACATGAATGCCCTGTGTCTGGACTTTAGAAGAGTGCGGATCTCAAAGTTCATCCAAGGTTTCTGATTGGGAAACACTCGGAAGGTTTTTGTAGGGATGCAGTCCTCCACACATTTCTTTAGAGATACAGAGTGGAAACAGGCCCTTTGGCCCAATGAGTCCGCACTCACCAACGATCACAGTACATTAGCACTATCCTACATACTAGGGACAATTTACAATTTTACCAAGCCAATGAACCTACAAGCCTGTACGTCTTTGGAGTGTGGGAGTAAACCGGAACCTGCATCATCACATGGTGAACGTGCAAACTCCGTACGGACAGCAACTCTACTGCTGTGCCACTATGCTGCCTCTTTACTTGAACAGATGTGCTTTGCCTAATGTTGTACCACACCATGCCTGACCATGAGGCATTTACAGACTAAAAATAATTAAAATGTGCATCATGTTGGCTTGGAATAATGAACCATAACAAGATTTTGCTTTTATATTCTTGACCCTGAGTAGTACATGTTTGTTCCCACAAGCCAAAAAAATGATGCACTTCATTATGAAGTAAATCTTATCTACAGCTTTTCACAGCACCTCCTCCGACTGGACTATGGTTTACAACTCTTCTTCATGTCTCTAAGGATCCTTGTTATTTTCATTACACAATCTCTCATTACAATGGGTGCATATATAATTTTTTTCACAAATTGCTTAAGATATTATTCATGGCTGAAAGTTCAGTTGAGCAGCAGTGTTTTTTTTTAATTGGTTGAATTTTAATGCACTAAGCATACATTTTGAAAGCATGGTTTCTTTGCATGAAGAAACAGTTTTAAAATTTCCTCCTGGATGTAGTGGTCCATAAGCTCTTTAGTGCACATAGCGTGAATAAAGTGACATCGTCTGTCATGCAAAGGCTGTTTGCAACATAGTCTGCTGAAACAATTTTCTGATTTATAAGTATTGCAGGTCATTCAAATGCAACCATAATTTATATTCATTGATGCCATGCTTTTTCAAGCGCTACCCAAATACCTGCACACGTCTGTGGTCAATTGTACTGAGTTCTGGAGGCTGCGTGTAGGAGGTTGCAGGAGGTTATTGCAAACTGCCTGAGTGGCACTCAGTCTTTGTCACGGGTGCTTCTGTAATGATGCTGCTACTGTGCTCCATGCATACCAAGGCGCAGTCAGCACCAATGCTGCTGAAACAGAGAGCTTTAAGTTCCAAGGCATAAATATCACTGGCAATTTGTCCTGGCAGAACAATCCCATTAGTCCAACTACCTCAAGCTTCATTTTCCTGCAACTCCTTCTCTCGCACATTTCAATAAAATCTCCTTTGATTCTTTTTGCCACGTACAGCAGAGGGACCGTGAACCCACCACCATGACTTTGAGAGGCAGGAAAAGCATGGGAGAAGCAGTGGAAAACTCACAGTGGTATAGGGAGATTGTGCAAACTCCAATGCAGAGCACAGGAGATCAGGATTGAACCCGGGTTACTGCAGTTTTGAAGCATCAGCAAGTGCATAAGGGAATTGATCAAGATGGAAAATTTGCTGAGGAAAGGACCTTAATTTTTGCAAATCCTATGTGAAAAATAACTTATTTCCCCTCTAGCCCCTAGACCAGTGGTTCCCAACGTGGGGCGTACGCCCCACAGGGGGGCAATTTGATTTTTAAGGGAGGCAATTGAGCGCGACTGAGGAGGTCTGGGACCAAATTTTCGATTTTTTCTTTTTTGGATTTCCCATCAGGTAAACATATGTAGTTTGTGTTTCAGATGTTATTTTGAGTAAATAATTTTTTTGGGGTAAAAAAGGTCTTTATTGTGTAGTTATTACATAATCACCGCGCCATCGCTCTTCATGCACGTCGCACGAAGCACGCGAGGTCATGGGAGAACCTTATTTATTGAATTGGATTTAGAAATGCGATTCAAAGAGCTTTTGCTAAGTTACCCTTATAATATCTATTTCCTCCGTTTTCTCTCAAGGGAAAGCAAGGGGGGGCATCAGGATTTTAGAGGTGATTAGGTGGGGCATGGCCAAAAAAAGGTTGGGATCCACTGCCCTAGACCCTATCTAGCAACTAACCCTTATTCCTCATTAATGCAATTGTTTTTCCTCACCTGATTTCATATCACAAAGTTTCATAGTAACAAAACTTTCACATTTTAGCAGACCACTTGCATTGTGTAATATTTAAAAAAGACCAAAATGTATTTGGATACTAATAGGACTAGTATCTAACAGTCGAGAATATCTGCCAGTCTAGCACCATAGTTCTGTGAGTGCCAGATTATTGGAGTTTTACTGTTTGTTAGCCTATTTGTCACAGCATTACTGCTGAGTATTACTTAATATAAAACACTTAAATAGGATGGCTGGCATTAAAAAAAACGGATCTTTTGAAGAGAATTTTGTGTAAGTACAAAATCAAATGGTAAAAATTCAGCGTTACGGGCAGCATCTCTGGAGAGAAGGAATGGGTTTCAAAGGTTTCAAAGGTTTCAAAGGTATTGTAATATCACGTAGAACCGAGATGAGGAGAACTTTTTTCACACAGAGAGTGGTGAATCTCTGGAACTCTCTGCCACAGAGGGTAGTTGAGGCCAGTTCATTGGCTATATTTAAGAGGGAGTTAGATGTGGCCCTTGTGGCCAAGGGGATCAGAGGGTATGGAGAGAAGGCAGGTACGGGATACTGAGTTGGATGATCAGCCATGATCATATTGAATGGCGGTGCAGGCTCGAAGGGCCGAATGGCCTACTCCTGCACCTAATTTCTATGTTTCTATGTTTCTATGTACACCAATTCAGGTACTGTGATATTCAAATTACCATACAGCCATACTAAAAAATGCAACAAGACACACAACTACATAGTAATTAACATAAACATCCACCACAGCCGATTTCCCACATTCCTCACTGTGATGGAAGGCAATAAAATCCAATCTTCTTCCTCCTTATTCTCGGGGCAGTCGAACCATCTGCAGTTGGGGCGATCGAAGCTCCCGCGTCGGGTTGGTCATCGCGCTTGCGGCTTGGAGCTCCCGAAGCCGGTCGCTAACCAGAGACTGTGAGCTCCACGATGTTAAAGTCCGCTGGCTTCCGTGGTTTGAGCTTCCGAGGTAGATCCCTGGCAAAGGAATCGCGTGCTCCACGATGGTAATTCCCAACGGTCCCGCGGTTGGAGCTCCCGAAGTCAGTCTCCAGCAGAGGCCGCCAACCCCTCGATGTTAGGATGCAGTGTGGATGGAGATACGATACGGGAAAAAATTGCATCTCCGTCGAAAAACGTTTTCCCCAACTACCCCCCCCCTCCCCCACACACACACATAAAACAAGCTAAAGAGCACTAAAACATACATTTAACACATACTATAAAACAACAAAGAAGGAAGGGACAGACGACTGTTGGCGGGGCAGCCATTGCTGGTGTCACCCAGTGGTTTAGGACGTTTCAGACTGAAGAAGGGTCTCGACCCGAAATGTCATACTTACCTTCTCTCCAGAGATGCTGCCTGTCCCGCTGAGTTTCTCCAGCATTTTAGATACATAGAAACATAGAAAATGTTGCAGGAGTAGGCTATTCGACCCTTTGAGCCTGCACCGCCATTCAATTTGTTCCTCCTAAATCAGTACCCCTTTCCCTGCTTTCTCCACATAACCCTTGATTCCGTTAGCCCTAAGAGCTATATCCAATTCTCTTTTGAAAACATCCAGTGAATTGGCCTCCAGTGCCTGCTGTGGAAGAGAATTCCACAGATTCACAACTCTCTGAGTGAAAAACTTTTTCCTCATCTCAGTCGAAGTAGCCTACCCCTTATTCTTAAACTGTGACTGCTGGTTCTTGACCCCCAACATCTGGATAATTTTTCCTGCATCCAGCGCGTCCAATCCCTTAAGAATTTTATATGTATCTCTAAGATCCACTCTCATTGTTCTAAATTCTGGTGAATATAAGTTCAGTTGATCCTTTTGTGTCTATCTTTGGTGTAAATCAGCATCTGCTGTTCCTTTCTATATATCAAATGGTGAAACCTTTGTGATAGTGGAGGAATAGCCCTGAGGAACTATTTGCCAGATGTTAACACTCTGGCTTTTGTTTGCAGGGAATAAAAATACAGAAGAAATAAAGTAGCTCCCTTAGATCATATCTTTAAGGTACAGAATCGTCAGCCTCCATTGTTTCAAATAAAAATATGTGACATGTCAAAAATAAAAGGTGATTATATACCCAGTTATCTAATCTGTAGCAGTATACATAAAGCAGATGTAGGTTGAAAAATACCCCAAAGTTCTTCTTATTGGCAACAACTTACTAAGTAGTACTCCTTCATAAAAGAATATTCAATTTTATATTAATTAAGAACAATTGTAGAGGTGATGTATAACATGTCTTATCAGTTGTCAGAATACTAATTATGTTGCAATGCGGTATGTAAAAACATTAATTTGCTATCTTCTTCAGGTACTATTTAATCATGTCTGCTGTTTAATGAACAGCCTTAGGGCATCTTGTCTGCTGAAACTTGGGATATTCATTTTTTTCCCCAGACTATTTTTCCTGTAGCAGATGAGATCGCAGAACAGGTTGAGAAGTTGACTTACAATGGCCATCATTGATTTCTATGCTGTTCGATGCAGGCTTTGGGGAAAATGTGCTTCTTGAAAACCATGCACAGCATTTCATGTTTTTTTTGGTGAACCATGCACATCAGGAAGGCATAGAGGGTATGTAATGGATTTGCTGATCTTTTGTATACCAGAGGTTACGGTAGTTAGGACAACATTTGAAAAGAGAGCCTCTGGTTCAATTACAACAATTCCTCAGGTTAGACACCCTGAGCTGCAGGTGGGATTAGATTCTTCTTTAATACTATGATCCTATATTTATTGCCTGTCCGTTGGCTATTGCAGCTGAGGTCTCTGGCTGTTAATCAGGATGAGTTTCTTCATCCCTAAGTTAAGCTTTGGACGGTGAAATATTCACTGGAGTTTAAAAGGAATTTACTGTAGTTTAGAAGGATGAGGGGGATCTTATAAAGGACTGGACAAGCTTGATGCAGGAAAAAATTTCCCAATGTTGGGCGAGTCCAGAACCAGGGGCCACAGTCTGAGAATAAAGGGGAGGCCATTTAAAACTGAGGTGAGAAAAAACGTTTTCACCCAGAGAGTTGTGAATTTATGGAATTCCCTGCCAAAGAGGGCAGTGGAGGCCAAGTACTGGATGGATTTAAGAGAGAGTTAGATAGAGCTCTAGGGACTAGTGGAATCAAGGGATATTGGGAGAAGGCAGGCACGGGTTATTGATTGGGGACGATCAGCCATGATCACAATGAATGGCGGTGCTGGCTCGAAGGGCCGACTGGCCTCCTCCTGCACCTATTTTCCATGCTTCTAAATTGACCTCAAACTGGATAGGATTGCTATCAACTCACCTCAATTGCTGTCTGTGTGGAGTTTGCATGTTCTCCCTGTGACCATGTGGATTTCTTTCGGGTACTCCGGTTTCCTCCCACATCCCAAAGACGTATAGGTTTGTAGGTTAATTGTAGCCTCTATGAATTGCCCCTGGCAGTTTCCATGCTGTACCTTTCAATCAATTAATCACTGGGGTTTGTGAATTGTTCACTTTTATGTAAATTCAAGCTAATCATTTAAAATATATGATTTAATTACCCTTTCAGAGTTGTGTTTAGTTTAGTTTAGAGATACAACGCGGAAACAGCCCCTTCGGCCCACCGGGTTTGCGCCGATCAGCGATCCTCGCACATTAACACTATCCTACACATACTCCAAGCATCTATATACCTGCACGTCTCTGGAGTGTGGGAGGAAACCAAATATCTCAGAGAAAACCCATGCGGTCATGGGGAGAACGTACAGAATCCGTACAGACAGCATCCCTAGTCGGGATCGAACCCGGGTCTCTAGCGCTGTAAGCACTGTAACGCAGCATCTTACCACTATGCCACCGTGCTGCCCCGGATATTGTGCTTTAACATTCAGGATTTTAAGGAGATGTGCAGGGTACAATCTTGTACAGAGGTTGATGAGTGCATGGAACGTGCTGCCAGGGCAGGTGGTGGAGGCAGATACAATAATGGCATTTAAGAAATGTTTGAACAGGCACATGAATATGAAGGAAATGGAAGGATATGGATTATGTGCAGACAGATAAGATTTGGTCTTGGCATCATGTTCGTCACAGACTCTGTGGGCTGATGGACCTGTTTCTGTGATGTACTGTTCTATATTCTAACTGAACCCTACTCAATCTCACAAATTGTTTGTCATTTGAGACTGACCTGACCCAAACCCGACATGAAGTTTGATCCTTCTGACCCAAGCGTGGAAGCCAAGCTGCAGTCTAAATATTCTTTTAACAATGGTTGCTCCTCTTAGACACCATATAATGCAATTCATGGTAGCTGTGAGAGGACAGAGACATATTATTTGACAAAGAGATAATTGTCCATTTGTCTTATTGTGGTGGATTGCCTTTACAACCAGCTTGCTGATTTTCTTTGAAAAATAGAAATCCTTTGCCCCAATTATAAGTAAATCCTCTATTGATTTTACTCCAATTATTCAAGTCAAGTCACTTTTATTTATATAGCACATTTAAAAAACAACTCTCGTTGGCCAAAGTGCTTTACATTGGTGGAGGTACTAACGTTATACAACAGTGGTTCATAGGTTAAATTCACCACACAAGTCTGGCTAAATGAGATTCCAAATATCTCAAAGGCTACCAGTGCCTGAAATGATGGAAAGAGTTGACCCGTGGACTCAGCAAGATGGGTTTGGCAGATCTTTAGTCAGCACACTGTGAAGAGAGTGTTCCTTAACAAATAAAAGGGGATCTCACTGGACAGCTGCAACTGCACTTGATTTGAATGTCCCCAATTGCAATCTGAATCTGCCGGCAAGAATGGTGAAAGGAAAGGATAAATGTTTTATTCAGTGCTCATTGTGAACTGGGTGAAGAAAGGTGAACAATTCTCCTGACCTATCCATTTTAATGTGCGGTTTCATTTTGCTGGTGTGGGATCACTGGCTCTATTCACTGCAAAGGAAACTTACTAAATTCATAATTGAAAGCACGCTCTATTACCCAGGCAGAACATGAATAGGGAAAATGAGTAGATCTGGTCCTGTAACGGCATTAGGTCCAACAGCTACTGATCTGAGCACTTAAAACCTGTGATAGTTTTGCCAGATTAAGTTAAATTAAAGGATGGTCTGAAACAGAAAAGATATCACAAGATTTCAGATAGACACAAAATGTTGGAGTAACTCGGCGGGACAGGCAGCATCTCTGGAGAGAAGGAATGGGTCTTCTTCAGACACAAAACGTCACCCATTCCTTCTCTTCCGGGATGCTGCTTGTCCAGCTGAGTTACTCCAGCATTTTGTGTTTATCTTTGGTTTAAAACCAGTATCTGCAGCTCCTTGCTGCACAAGAGTTCAGGTTTCCTATGGCTCAGTTTTTGTCACTGCTATAGGAAGGATGTCATTATGAGGATGTTGCCAGGGCAAGAGGGTGTGCATTATAGGGAGTGGTTGGACAGGTCAGATCTTTATTCCTTGGAGTTAGAGAGACTGAGGGGTGATCTTATAAATCTGTATAAATCACGATGAGAGTAGATAGGGTGAATGTACAAAGTCTTTAACCCAGGATAGGGGAATCAACAACCAGAGGACATAGGTTTAAAGTAAGAGAGGAAAGATTTAATTTGAACATGGGGGGGGGCAATTGGAGGTTACATGGAATGAGTGTGAATATGGGTGGTGGGAATATGGAATGAGCTGCCAGAGGAGATAGTTGAGGCAGGTATTATAACAACATTGAAAATATACTTGAACAGATGCACAGATAGGGAAGGATTAGAGGGATATGGGCCGAACGTGGGAAAATTGAACTAGCTTAGATGGGGCATATTGGTCAGCATGGACGAGTTGGGCTTTAGGGTCTGTTTCTGTGCTGAATGGCTTTATGGCCCTATCTGTGATCCATAGGCCTGAAAACTAGGTCTCCACGTTTCCATAACTTACATTTCTTAGTAGTTGGTAGGACATAATGGGATTAGATCTACTTGATCAAATTCTGGTTTCGAAACTGGCAATAATCTAAATGAAACAGAGTATTCATGCTGGAAACTTGTTGGTGGCCAGAATGCCTATTGACATTGCTGTGGAATTGAACATTCTGATCAGATTTGGAGAAGGCAGGGGTGGTACCAGACTGACTCCCATTTTAGAAAGATATGTAGCGTGCCCAAGTACTGGTACAGTTCTTGAATGGGCTGAACATTAACTGAAGCTCCTCCCTGGCACCACCGTTTGCTGATCCCCCAATCATCCACACATTTCTGTTCAGTTCCTTAGTTACGTGAAGCAAAAAGCCATTGACTGAAGAATGCAGCATACCATTGTGGTAGCTCACGAGTAAAGAGAAAGGATGCTGGAGACTGGGACCAGAGGCACTGAGACCCCGAGACCCCGAGACCCGGAGTCGGCGAACTCCCGACACTGCAGGCGGGTCCCCGTTCCCAGTGAGGAACGGATGTGAAGCCCAGCGCTGCCCAGCCCAGCCCTGCCCAGTGCCGTGTGAGAGAGAGAGAGTCGGGTGTGTGCTGTGCGGGAGCTCCACAAGGCCGTGAGTAACAGCCCGTGAAATCTGGCCCGAGGCTGGTCGACCCAACGCAAGGCCCGAACCCAAGAAGGTCTGTGTGGCCAAAAACTACCTAAACATAAACGTATCCAACTTAAACTTAAACTTACCAAAAACAGCTGTTTCTAAGATGAACCCCTGAAAACCTATACCTAAAGTGGGGCAGAGTGCAACACGGACTCTTGGAAAAGAGAGAGAAAAGAGCAAAGAGAAAAGAAAAAGTAAATAAATAAACAAATAAACAAATAAACAGGTAAAATACTGCAGACATATCAGAGCAGCATAGCATGCAGAACAAAGAGCTGGGAGATAGTATACCCGCCTAAATGCAAGAGCATAAATGCGAAAGAAAGACATAAGGAGAAAACCCTCCAGGAAAACCCAGAGGTCCTTTACACTGATTACACCCAACATCAAAGGCATAGGAAGATAACCTAATATTCTTCACCAACTACATCAATCCATGGGGAGACACTCTAATCGAAAAATACCCACATGTATTTGGAAGGGGATTGGACGTGGGGGGCAAAGACCAAAGCCTGGATACAGACGATCCCCTCCTTACAATTTCCTACTATCAAAAAGGCAAGATCATGATACAGGGAAACTCAGAAAACTTGGACTCTTTTGAAGAGGTCTTCCCCCTCCTAAAAGAGAAGGTAAATGAAAAAAGGACCAATAACCACCAGGATAACTATGAGGATAACTATGAAGATGACAGTCCACTAGAGACAATTGCTGCCATGGCCATCTCTACCCATCCTACACCTCACAATTCAGACCGCCAGCTGAGAGAGAACCTGGCTAATCTAGAACTCGAGTTCACGGAATTTAAACAAGCGCAGGCCAGGCAACTCTACCAGCTGAAAGAGGACTTCAAACAGCTGAGGACGAAAAATGACAACACCACCTCTGAGATGAAGAGAACCCTGGAGGAGCTGAAACAAGAAAACGGTGCACTCCGTGCCCAAATATCCAAAATAAAGGAGGACATGAATAAACAGGAAAAATAATTTGTCAAGCAGCTCCACAATGTCAGGGACATTCACCCAGAAGTCCAAAAAAAGAGACATGAAAACACAGCTGCTGCTCGCTTTCCCATGCCTGCTCCGACCTCTCTGAGCTGCACTCAGCCCACCAATGCACCATTAGTGGGCACCCCTTCTGCTACACAGCTTGCCCCAGGTACACAGTCAACAGGCAACCCTCACCCTAACCTCACCCAACTTCCTGCCCCCCAGTCTGAAGAGCAAAACCCCAAGGTGGTCCTACTGACTGATTCCAACGGGAAGTTTCTGGACCCCCAGAGGCTGTTCCCAGGTCGCCAGGTATTAGTCAAAAGGTGCAGCACCACAGACCAGGCAATGAGGGTCCTGAGCAAAGACACCATCGGGAGCCCCCAACACCTCGTGATCCATACAGGCACGAATGACTTGCACACCTTATGCCATCGTACTGCTGGGGCAATAACGAGGATGGCAGAAAAGGCCAGCAAAGAATTCCCTGAATCGAGGATTGTGATCTCTACCCTGCTCCCCAGGACGGATACCCCACCCCATGTGATCCACGATACCAACATGGAGATCAGCAGAGGATGTGCCACCCTCCCTAATGTCAAATTGGCCCACCACCCGACCATCAGTATATGGGACCTCCATGATGGAATACATCTAAACAGGCAGGGGGTGAGGGTCTTCGCAAAGAACCTCAAATATACTGCCCTGGGACGTAACCTTCACACCCCCTCGATCAATGGGAACCCAAGAGGCCAATCTGGACTCCCTCCCCCCCACCATGTCAGGACCACCTGCCAAACTGTGAGGAGACAGAACAGCCCAGCCAGGGCCGCCATTGCCCCCACCTCATCACTCCAGCCATAACCGCGGATCACCTCGGAGATGGGAGAGATCAGGCAGCTGCTGCACACCCTATGTTCCCACCTCCTATGGTAACAAAGGATACAAATATATAAACAGTCCCTTCTGAGTGACTGATAAAAACAGCATATGATTGCACTGAATGAGTACTGTTGATATTGTTGATATGATTGCACTAAATGAGTACTGTGAATATTGTTGATATTAATATTAATACTGTTGATATTGATTATTAATATAGTTATTATTACTAGGTGGCAGTATGAGTCTGCCTTACCATGGCATACAAAACTGTACCTAACATTCCCCAACTATAGAAAAAAATAGTGTTTTCGCACCTGTTCCACAAAATAGGTTTTATTTAAACTAAAAAAGAAGAGAATATAAACACAAAATAAATGCGTTCATTCCATATAGGCTGCTGGAATATCCAGGGTCTCTACTCTCCAACCTTCAGGATGAAGACTGGGAACCCTGAGTTCCTAAAGTCTATAGAAGACACTGATATAATGATATTAACAGAAACATGGTAGCGAAAGGATACGTTCATTCACTGTCCCTCAGGAGGTCATGGTGCCCTCAGTAAAAACTATTGATATACATAAGGGCAGAACCTCTGGGGGGGGGGGGCTTGGTGTGGTACAAAGAAGAACTAGACAGTCACATTACATCAATAAAACAGGGGAAATCACATATATGGTTGAAACTAGATTAAAAAATTGGAATAATTGGAAAAGATATATATCTATGTGCCGCCTACATACCCCCAACAGAATCGCCATATTTTGAAGAGGATATATTTGAAACTCTCCACAGGGAAATCAATCATTTCCAGGCCCAAGGAAATGTGCTACTATGTGGAGACCTGAATGCAAGGACCGGATGTGAACCCGATTCCATAGACCCACAGGGCAACAACCATGTGTTCGGTCAAACCCCCTTGTATGTCACACCAACTATCATTAACCGAAACAACCTTGACTGTGAAATAAATAAAAGTGGTAGAGAGGTAGTGCATCTCTGTCGAGCCTTGGGCCTGTACATAGTTAATGGTAGGCTCAGAGGGGACTCGCTGGGAAGGTTTACATATTCCTCAGCTCTTGGGTCTAGCGTGGTAGACTACGCAATTACTGACATAGACCCCTGCACTATCAGTGCATTCACTGTTAGGCAGCAGTCCCCTCTTTCAGACCATAGTCAAATCAACGTGTACCTAAAATTTCCTGTTCAAACTAAAGACGTAAAAAAGGAACCCAGTAAGCTGTATAAACTAAATCAGACTTACAAATGGGCTTCAGATAGTGGAGATAAATTCATCATGGCCCTGAACTCACCCGATCTCACAAATAAAATACTGAAATTCAAGACAAACCCATATGAGACTACTAGAGATGGTGTAAACATGGCTATAAATGACATTAATATGATCTTTCACAAGGCAGCCATCAAAGCTGACCTTGTGAAACAGAAAAGAAAAATTATCAAAAAACACAACCATGAAAAATGGTTCGACCATGAGTGTAAAAGTGTCAGAAAAGACCTGAGGAAAATATCGAACCAAAAACACCGTCAACCAAACAACCCAGACTTACGTATTAGATATAATGAAACTCTTAAAAGGTATAAACACACGATTAGGAACAAAAGACAAAACTACACTCAAAAGAGACTTGAAGAAATTGAAAATTCCATAAATCAAAACCAATTTTGGGATATGTGGAATAACCTGAGCTCAGCAAAATTACAAACACTACCAATTCAAGATGGTGATATCTGGAGAGCACACTTCAAAAATCTATATGTCATCCCAATAAATAAAATAAACTCAAATTATTCCCATATCAAAGAAAAACTCCAAACACTAGAAACAGTAATTAAAGATTATCAAAACCCTCTTGATTCCCCAATTACCTTGGAAGAACTGACCATAAAAATAAAATCTCTCCACTCAAAGAAAGCCTGTTGTCCAGAAAGCATAAAAAATGAAATGCTCAAGTACAGCACACCGGAGATGCAGGACATAGTGCTTAGGCTGTTCAACATCATACTACGATCAGGCTATTTCCCTGATATTTGGTGCCAAGGGCTTATTTCACCCATTTATAAGAGTGGAAACAAATTAGACCCAAATAATGATTGTGGAATCTGTGTCAGTAGCTGCCTAGGGAAGTTAATCTGCAGCATCATAAATAACAGAATGCAGGATTTCCTTAACAAACACATTATTCTCAGTAAAAACCAAATTGGCTTCCTCCCAAAACACCGTACCACTGACCACATCTATACCCTCCACACCCTCATTGAAAAACATGTACACCAAACGAAAAATGGGAAAATATTCGCCTGCTTTATTGACTTTGAGAAAGCATTTGACTCTATTTGGCATGAAGGGCTCTATTACAAACTCCTCTGCTGTGGTATAGGAGGAAAGGTATATGACCTTAACAAATCAATGTATCTGAATAATAAATGTGGCATTAAAATTAGGGACAAACCCACTGATTTCTTTGCCCAGAGAAGAGGTGTCCGGCAAGGCTGCAATCTGAGCCCGACACTGTTTAATGTATATATCAACGATTTGGCAGTAAAGTTTGACCAGAGCACAGCGCCGGGCCTCTGACTTCTGGACGGAGAGGTAAAATCCCTGTTTTATGCGGATGACTTGGTTCTGCTGTCCCCCACAGAACAGGGACTGCAGCAACAGTTGGACCTACTTGATGAGTACTGCCAACATGGGCCCAGGCAGTAAATCTAAAGAAAACCAACCATGATTTTTCAGAAAAGACCCAGATGCCAGGAAGATAAATACAAATTCACTCTCAACGGTACTGTTATCAAACACACTATGAGCTATACTTACCTTGGTTTAACTATTTCAGCATCAGGGAACTTCAATATGGCAGGAATGCACTAATAGAGAAAGCTCGAAGAGCTCTATATGCAATAAAAAGAAGTTTCTACAACATCCAAATCTCAATTAAATTCTGGCTTAAAATATTTGACAGTGTAATCTAGCCTATTGGGCTTTATGGTAGTCAAGTATGGGGTCCGCTCAGTCACCATAGTTATAGTAAATGGAAAAAAAACATACAACGGAGGCCCTGCATGCGGAATTTTGTCGGAAACCCTCCGTATCCAAAGGAAAACACCAACAAACCCGTGTGGGGCGGAACTAGGCAGATACCCACTCATAATAAATATCCAGAAAAGAGCACTAAATTTTGGGAATCACCTTAAATCTAGCCCCCCAGATACCCTCCAGTTTAAAGCCCTTCAAACACAAGAGGGGACCCCAGAAAAGAGTTCCCTGTGTCAGTTGGTACTGAGACTAACTACCCCTATTCAGTTAAACCCTATCCAGTTAAACCCTGACCGGCCCCAGATCAATACTGGCCCCCAATCACCAATTAGAGTGAACCAAATTATCAAACAATGTAAAGAAATGTACTTGGGACATTGGGATAAAGAAACCAAAAGCCAAAGCAGATTAGAATGTTACCGTTCCCTAAAAAGAGATTATAAATTGGCAGACTATCTCTCAACTGTTAGAGACATAAAGCAGAGACAGACCCTCACCAAATACAGGTTAAGTGACCACTATTTAGCAGTTGAAAAAGGAAGACAGAAGAGATTCTGGCAACCAAGAGAAAACAGAATATGCGGCCACTGTTTGACAGATGAGGTTGAAACAGAGGTGCACTTCCTCCTAAATTGCAATAAGTTTGACAAAACAAGGAAAGCATACTTTGACAAACTCAGTGTGGCAACCCCTGATTTTAAAGAACTAGATGATACATCAAAACTAAGAATAATCCTTGGCGAAGGAAATACAGCACATGTTGGTGCACAATACGTAACTGCATGCCACAACCTGTTACGGTGAATGACCAACTTGCACATATGTACGCACACACTAATCGGCATTAACTAACACTAAGAAATTAATATTGAATTGCTAAACTTGCTATTGTGTTGTACTGCTTACAGCTACAAGAATGTGTAGCAATCAATAAAGGGGTATCGGCCTATTGCAAGATTATGTACAGGGACATATCTATCCATGGACTGTATATTTCCTGCAATATTTTAGCCATGTCTACTTAGGACTTCTGCACTTTGGCTCTCTTTTCGCTCTCTTTCTCATTATCCTTCTTCCAAAAGAAATTACCTGCAGGCCCAGATAATTTCAAGCACAGCGTTCTTTAATAATGTTACACTGGTAGAAGCGAGAATGAGAAGCCAGAACGGAGGCCCAGGTCATGGTCATAAATGAGGCCACTTTAAATGAGTGTCTTACTGAGGGTGTGTCATATTGAGATTCATGATTTGTTCACAGAGTGAGTATTCCTTTCTTTTTGTTTCACTTTGTTGTGTTGAAGTTTTAAATGCATTGACCTTGTTATAGCAGCACAAAGTATATATTTAACTTAACACTCTTTTCCCCAGAGGCCTCTCAAATAGTCACTTAGATTACTACTAAAGACAAATGACTTCCTCTCTAGTTTATCAGAATTTATATACATTTTTACTGGCACGGAAACCTTTATTAATGTCTGAATGTGAGCAGATGAGTCTCAATGTGCAATCATCAGCTGAAATAGTTTCATTTATTCCTTGCCCGGTGCTATTAGTTCAGACCTGTTTGTTCCATCAGCAAACAGATTTTTACAAGTAGTTTAGTGTATGAGCAACCTCTGAGTAGATATTGATTTTGCAGCAATTGGTTATGTTTTGGTTTAAGGGCTGCAGTGTGGATCAAGGCTAGTTTAGAATGGGGCTGTTAAGTTTTAACACCGGCTAAATATAAATGGCTATTTGGAGCAATCGGAGGTGGAGGAATTAATAGACAGGATGATAGAATGACACCACCCTCATTGCCACCCAAGTTTGGTTCTATCTGACTTGGAAATATATCACTATTCCTTCATTGTCGTTGAGTCTAAAGGGGCTGTCCCACCTGGGCGATCTAATCTGCAAGTTTAAAAGAGTGTCTTCGGCCTTCAAACTCGCAGCATGGTCGACACATGGTCATAGGAGGTCCTATGAGGTGGCTGGAACTCTCCGTCATGCTCTAGGAAAGTTCCCAAAGTGTCGCGGCCTCAGCTGGGTCGCGGAAAATTTTTCAGCATGTTGAAAAATTTTCTGCGAGTAAAATTTGGTCGGCATTGTCCTTTTTTAAACTCGTAGTGCAATGTAGTGGGGTCGCTATTTAGTTACAGGCAGTTGTGCGCAGCTGTAGGCAATCTCCTTCGCTGACCGGCTCATTGGAGATTTTTTGGGACCAAGGAACTTTATTATCTATATTACTAAAAGTCTGATCTTGACCACTTCCTGTTGTTCTGTATATTGTTTTTAGAAAAAATGCTGCCACTGATTTTTGGCCATCTTACTCAGAGTCCCCCTCCGCTGCGCAGGGCAAGAGGATTTTTCCCATCGATGACAAATAAAAGTGTTATTAGTGTGTAAAAAATGTTGAGATTCTCTCCCCTGATGGCCACACCACTTCCGGAGGGACTATAAAACCAGGAAGTGTTGAGTGCCCCAGTCAGTCTCTGCAAGATGGGGGAGCGAGAGGGACACGTCTCTCAGTCTGAGCTGTGAATAGCAGTAAACACTGAACTAAACTGTGAGTGGTTTTACTGACCTGCCAGTGCCTCTAATGTGGTTTGGAAATGTAATTTGGAAATGCTACAGCTGTGTTGCCTTTGGTTTGGAAATGCTAAAGCTGTGTTGCCTTTGGCTTGGAAATGCTAAAGCTGTGTTGCCTTTCGTTTGGAAATGCTAAAGCTATGTTGCCTAATTATAGATGCCTTGCCTAATTAAGTTGCCTTGCCTAATTAAAGTTGCCTTGCCTTCTTCTTATTCTTGCGTAGGGCGTGCACAGCCTAAAGTTGTAAGACAACTTGTTCTGCTTGATCTTCTGTTTGTGCATGCCAGGTTAATTGCATTCATTGAAACAGGGTGGACCACGTGAAGGTTGCAATCTCCCACCCTGCCTTGCCTAATTAAAGTTGCCTTGCCTAATTAAAGTTGCCTTGCCTAATTAAAGTTGCCTTGCCTAATTAAAGCTGCCTTGCCTAATTAAAGTTGCCTTGCCTTCTATATAATTAAAAGTCTAATCTTGACCACTTCCTGTTTGCGCTTTATATTGATTTTAGAAAAAAACGCTACCACGTACTGCTGTGATTTTTGGCCATTTTACTCAGTCCCCCTCCGCTCATCAGGTGCCGAGGATTTTTCCCATCAATTAAAAATATAAATGTTATTAGTGTTTAAAGAATGTTGAGATTCTCTCTCCTGTCAATCATGCCATGAAGGCCACGCCCCTTCTGGTGGGAGGGGGGAAGGGACTATTAAACCCAGAAGTGTGGGCATGGCTCAGTCTATGCAAGATGGAGGAGGGATAACTCACGACTCGCTGTCTTTAATGGCCTTGCACCCTGCTTGAAATGGTATGAAACTGCACTTGAATTTGACGCTGATTGAAGTGGTAAGAAACTGCACTTGAATTTGGTGGCCTTGCACCATGCTCGAAATGGAAATTCAAGGAATAGCCGTGAGCCAACTGCCAGCCCACCAGCCATGAGTGAGTGAGCTACCAGCGTAACAGGCTTGAGTGACTGAGCTGCCAGCCCCAGAATCCATTCGGCCCTCAATATCCATTCTAGCCCTCTGGAAACCAGTCCCTTCAGCCCACAACACTCATACTAGTGCTCCGGAAAGCCTCCCCCCCCCCCACCCCCCATTGGCCACCAATATTGGAATTGGTGGAGAGGTGGATATTGCCACACTTAGTCTAGCATTTCTTAAAAGTGTCTCCACTCCTTCTCCCCCCCCCCCCCCCCCTTCTCCCCCCTCCCCCCCTTCTCTCCCCTTCTTCTCTCCGTCTCACTCCTTCTCTCCCCTCCCCCTCCGCGCTCTCTAAATGACTTACTGTTACTGTGCAGCTGTTTTACCTTCTTCTTCATCACGGGTGTGAATTTCAGACAGTGCTCCCCCACTTTCCCTGGCCCCCGCCTTCGCAATGTGTTTGTGTGTGTGCGGTCGGCCGATCCAGCTCGCGGTTTCAACGCGGACGCAAGATCCAGCTCGAGACTTTCCAGGCGAGTGCCCTCGAGCTTGAAGGTTGAAGACACTCTTCTGGACTTGCGGATTATGTTGCCCAAGTTGGACAGCCCCTTTATTCTGGGAACTCCTTACCCAATTGTATTGTGGGTGCAATTTCATGAGAGAAGCATCATGAGCAGATTGCAACACCATCTTCTCAAAGACAATTAGGACTAGAACATAGAACAAGACAATGTTTATGCTGAACATGATGCCAATTTAAACCAATCTCTACTCCCCACTTGTGATCCACATCCCCCCATTCTCAGCCGATTCATGAGTCTATCCAAAAGCCTCTTAAACACCACTATTGTATCTGGTTCCACATGTATCGCCCACAACAACTTCTAGGAATCCACCAATGTTTGTAAAATAAATTTGTCCTGCACATCTCCTTTAAAATTTTCCTGTTGACCTAAAGCAATGGTTTCTTGTTTTTAAAGTATCCACCCTGGGAAATAAATTTCTGACATCTGCTCTATGTCTCTCGTAATGCTAGAAACGTCTATCAGATTTCTCCTCAGCCTCTTACACTCCAGAGAAAACAGTCCAAGTTTGTCCAATCCCTCGTTATAGCTAATACCCTCTAATCCAGTCAGTGGCCTGGTAAACATCTTTTACTGCCTTCCACGTCCTTCCTGTATAGGTCAATAAATGAGCCAGCGATGACTATATCCCATAAAAGAAATTATATCTTGTGTCTGAACATTTAACCCTTTGGAAATGTGTTCTGACATCATATGACAAATGGCACAAGGTTAAGTTTTAATTTTGCTTTGTTAACCTCGGTTAAATTCAGGATTAGGAAAGTTATCAAACATTGATTTCACTCCGGATCATAGTCTTGTTTCACATTTGAACAATCTAAACAACATGGGCAAGTGGACCAGTGAATGGCAAATGGAATTAAACTTAGACAAGTGAGAAGTGTTGGCTTTTGGTAAGTTAGGGCAGGACTTGTGCACTGTAAATGGCAAGGATTTGCAGAGTGTTGTAAAGCCGAGAAACCTAGGGACACAAGTACAAAAATCCCTGCAGGTGGCAACACAGTTAGACAGAGTGGTGAAGAAGGTGTTTGGTATGCTTGACTTCATCAGTCGGGACATTGAGTACAAGGTTTGGACGTCATGTTACAAATATACAAGATGTTAGTTAGATCACACGGAGTATTTCATGCCGATCTCATCGCCTCACTAGATGGAAAAGGTAAAGAAAAAATCATATGGATGTTGCTGGGCCTGGAGAGCATGTGTTATCAGGAGAGACTAGATAGACTGGGACATTTATTCCCTGATGTTTTGGAGGCTGAGTGATCTTATAGAGGCATAGACAATTATGAGTATCATAGCTAAAGTGAATAATCACAGTTTATATACGAGGGAATATGTTTAAATTGACAGGGCAATGAGAGGGGCAACTATATTGTTCAGTTAGATGGATAGGAAATATTCAGAGGGATATTGGCCAAATGCAGGCAAAAGGGAATAGTTCAGGTAGGCATTAGGTTGCCACAGATGAGTTGGTCTGAAGAGCTTCTTCAATCCTATATAACTCAATGACGATATTTATCTAGTTGGAATCATGCAACACTCGGGACTCAGATGAGAACTGTCTTGATCTCAGGTCTAATGTCAACGGGAAATTATTATGAATGAAGCATAGCGACAGTGAAAGTACTATCACAACTAAATATCATCCTGGTTAAGCGGAGACATGGACACTAAAAATAAATACTCAATGCACAAACGGTGCTAGAAATAAAAACTGCCAGAAACATTCATCAGGTCAGTCAACATTTAGAGAGAAAACACAGAGTTGTGTAGGAAGGAACTGCAGATGCTGGTTTAAACTGAAGATTGACACAAAATGCTGGAATATCTCAGCGGGACAGGCAGCATCTCTCGACCCGAACACTCGACCCGAAACATCACCCATTCCTTCCCTCCAGCCTGTCCTGTTGAGTTACTCCAGCATTTTGTGTCTATCTTCGGAAAAACAGAGTTAATATTTAAAAGAAGGTAGACAAAAATGCTAGAGTAACTCAGCGGGCGAGGCAGCATCTATGGAACGAAGGAATAGGTGACGCTTCGGGTCAAGACCTTTCTTCAGACTCTGAAGAAGGGTCTCGACCAGAAACGTCACCTAGTCCTTCGCTCCATAGATGCTGCCTCACCCACTGAGTTTCTCCAGCATTTTTGTCTACCTTCGATTTTTCCAGCATTTGCAGTTCTTTCTTAAAGAGTTAATGTTTAAAGTCAGTTTGCTTTCAACAGATCTAGTAAAGGATTGAAACCAAATATGTTTTGAATGCAGAGAAGTGGAAGGGGTGAGAATATTGCTAGGCAATTTGCAATTATTCTGTTGCCATGGCACACATGAGGTATAAATATATTCTTAAAATAATAGTTAAATTGATTATTCATAATTGACAAGATGATACTTGAAGAAAAGTCACTGTGGCAACATTAATCATTTATTGGAGCAGAAATGTAAGTAAGTTTAAACTGTAAGAAATGTAAGTAAGTTAGTGAGATTTATGTCTTCCAATAGAATGGAATAGACTATGAATATAGATGTATGAATTTTCCTTAAACATTGTTTTAAGTTTTTTCAAATTGTTGATAATGAGCACAATACTAAAATCAAAGATCTGAACATTGGAAATGGGAAAAAGTGGCAGTTTATGCATGTATGCTTAGTTCACAGCAAACTCTAGTTCAATACCAAAATAGTTGACTTTCAACAACTCTCGGAGAGGTGTTAACAATTCTTTCTGCTCTATCACAAATCATTGTCTTCTCAAGAGCAACGATATATGGGCAGCAATTGCTGGGTTTGTCAAAGCTTGATTAGCAGCTAATGTCCTAAGAAACAGAGTATGTAACAGTAACTACTCAGAAATTTTGCAAAAATTGTTTCTGTTTTGTTTTTAGTAAAACTGAACCATAGGGAACCATAATGAAGGTTGTGTCGGGTTGTACGACTAGTTAGTTCCATTTTCTTAAGCCTTCCACGTTGCCATGAGGTGGGAGCCATTTTGTTACCAAGGGCCATAAGATCTTTTAGAATGGATTTTTCTGTTTTGAGAATCTGTGTTAGTTAACCATATCTAAGACAGGAAGAGAATAAAAGTGGGAATGCCAGAAATCAGAAATATAAACAGTACTTTGGAAAATGTGTTTCAAGTTACCCAAGATCCAAAAAATATCAAGATGGGACTGTAGCCCAAAATATTACATTCTAAATTGCTAACCTATTTTTACTCTTTATAGATGCAAAAATGCTATTGCATTTTCATAACATAGGCTCCACCAATCACCTATTGCTAAAGAAAGTGACTTTGAATGTAACTCTTACGCTTCAAGTTCAGGGTTAGCAGGTAGACATTTGGTCCTTCTGATTGTGCCATGTTAAATCAACGGTTTAAATAATATTTTGTTTGAACCAATATTATAAACTGAGCAATGGAAATGTCTTTTGAGAAGGTAATCTAGTTAAATAGATTTTCAGCTTGGCACATTTTCTTTAATGTACGGTTCACAAATTTCCAGGAGAAGAAGGTAGGGTAATGCGGCCAAGTTGAAAATCTACTCCATGACTAATCCTTTGGGTTCCAATGCATTAATGATCTGATTATTGGTATTCTGAAGATTAATAACCTAACAAGCAAAGGGTAATATTGTTGATTATGCTAGAAACATTAGATTTATCTAACATATAATGATGTGAACTCATTGTCAATGTAGTCAATGCAAAGTTTCTACTGTAGACTTCTAGCATAGGATATAAATATGCTGAAAGCAGCAAGAACCTGAAAGAATTTAATAATACCAGTCTGCATCCATGACTGTTGAAGTGAGGAAATATTTCATTTGACGAAGGTGTGACAACTTAATTGGATAACTGACAATATTTGGTGATTATTAATCCTTGCACAAAACACAGATATGCAAATGATTTAAATACAAATCAGCTAATTAATTTGAACCTAGTTAATAAAAAAAATTACATGTGAATTTACTGTGAATGTTTTTTTTTAATATCGTTCTGTTTTTCAAAATGATGATTCTAGAAGCAAACTCAAACTCTGCCAAAAGAAGTCTTTATTTCAAAGAAAAGGCGTATTTGATTATTTGATAGCTACTGTCATTTTTGGAATCACAACCACAATAAATGTTTGATTCCATGGTAAAATAAAAAAGTTGTTTCGCTTGCTCTCATGACCTTATTCAAATTGCATAATTACAAAACGAGTTGTCATAGAGCTCCTTCATCTGAAGAAAGTGTGTTTACTGTACAATTAACATAAAGATGCAACACATCTTTTCAAAATGGCAATTCCTCATAATGCCATATTGTTAGCTTATTATTAATTATGGAGAATAGATATTGAGGTGAGAATTGTGGTGGGGATAACAAGGAATTTTAACTCATCATTAATTCCATTAATATGTGAAGTGCAACCAGTTGTTAAACTGCACCTCGATCTTAAACCATTTTTTGTGTGTAAATTAAGAGACATGGGACTTTATAATAGCTTTCCTTCTGAACACTGTTATTGTTTGGATGGTATTTATGTAAGGAATGCAGCGGAGGTCATTTCTGATATCACTTTTTAAAAACGTTACTTCTTTTCTCGTGAACATTTAACATGATTTTTTTTTTAAATAATCAGTGCCGATTTCTTATAAGTCTATACCCAAATCTGCACTTCCTTATTTCCTGCCAACTACTAACTCAAATTTCACTGTACCTTAATTGGTACATGTGACAATTAAATTGAATCTTGAATCTTGAACTAAAATATTGTATGTGTAAAATCAGCCATAAACTTTGAAGGTGGGCTGGAGCATTGAAGAATTATAAGGGTATTGGAGAATCCAACTTTAGGGGGTTTTCGGGTGAGGCAATTAAAAACATACCATTTTTTTACATGATTTAGATTGGTACAAATTTACAAAGTTATAATTTAAATATAATTAAAAACTAGATATTTGACAAAACTCATGCAAAAAATTGGACATAATATTCCAAGTGAAGAATTTATATTTTTGAGGTTAAGTGTTCTTTTATTTTCATGTATCTAACAATTATAAATTAGGTGTGGCTAGATATTGCAAATAACATAAAAACAAATGGATCCTATTATTTAGCCAGTTCATTGCTGCTGCTGTTGTTGCCTGGTTTGTGTTAACCCTCTATTTTGTTTTGGCAAGAGTACAAGCATTAAAATGTTGGACATTTTACCACCGATTAACTCATTCTGCTACAAGTGATGTAACAGGGCAGACTTTATTGAAACACAGTGAAGTGCAAAATTACGAATATTTACTGTGAGGCATAATAGGAAAATACTTTTGGTTCTACATTTATTAACAGAGATCTAAAAATTGGGATTGCACATGTGTTTAAAGTATATGGTTAATCATTCTGCATAAATTAGGCTGTTGAAGACTAAAAGGGTAAGACAATTAAGCATCAAACCAATTAATGTTTCTTGGAGGTGTACTTGGGGATAGCGGAGTTAAGGGATATGTAGAGAAGGCAGGAACGGGGTACTGATTGTGAATGATCAGCCATGATCACATTGAATGACGATGCTGGCTTCAAGGGCCGAATAGGCCTACTCGTGCACCTATTGTCTATTGTCATCAGCTAAAATGTTAATAGAAGGTGTGCTGTGCATCTAGAGAACATTTTTAATTCTAATCATTTGTAGAAATTTAAATATGGGGGAATATAATTTTACAAGTAGACCTTATTTAATGAATCACATTTTGAATCCTGGAATGTGGAATATGTTGGAATGGTAAACAATTCTGAGTATAAAGTTATTTTCTTTTTGGTTTTTTACTAATTTCAAATATTATTTGTAGCCAAAAATATTAATATATTTTGTCAGTAGTGAATTTGTAGGCATTATTTGACTGGTTCATTTTTATCACTGTATAAGGTTGAAGAGTGAAGGTGACAGTCACAAAGACTAATATGTGCTTCATATATACCCGCTCAAGTAAACTAACTGGACATATGTGGAACTATTTCCAAGCTAAATATTATACCACCATAAATCTGATATATCTTGTATCAAAATCTACTTGAACAGTTACAAAGTGTAATATGTGCTTCATATGTATATGTTCAATTAAAATGACTGGACATATGTGGAACTATTTACAATTTAAGAATTATACCACCATAATTTTGAAATATTCTGTATCAAAATTAACTTGAACAGTTCAATAAACAGTACATGCATTTTTATAAAATTACAGCATTGTCCTCAGATTGAATCCCTGTACATTATGCCCAATAGTAAATTCTTATTTGAGTTGAAAGATTTACAAACCTAATTATAAGCAGAACAAATTAAGATAGTAATGTTTATAGTTATATATTTTACTTTCTTCTCAATCTGTGCATCTACCATTGGGATGGTATAATGAACTAAAAATGGCAGACCTGGTCCAGCTTTATGTGTGTAAAAAAAATAATCAATTACCTTGCTGTATTTCCATCTGCAGGACTTCAAGTGACACATTCTCACAGAGTCAGTGTATGCCTCGCATACAGTTTGAGTTTTCTGTTCCAACTTCACATCTGAAACTTACTCAGGATGATTGAGCATTTTCCTCCCCCACACAGCCACACATTACACATCAGTTTTTTGAGCTAATATCAATTAAGAAATGACTACATCTTTATTTTCATTCACTGAACACCTACTATGAACAAAAAATGTGGCCAGATCAAAAACATTTGTGTATATAAAGGAAAATGTGCTGGTAATTTGCATAAGCGTGGATTCCATTCACACGTCTTGATACATTTTTAGCTCTGGGAAGTTCCCCTTGCATCCCGATCACTTGAAGCTCATGGCTCAATGCCATTAACGTTCCTTTGATTACAGTGCCTGTATAATACATTTACACACATGGATTACTCAGTTCCACAGAGCTACTTTATATTTTATTAGAAACAAAGAATAAAGTTCTATTAAAAATGAACGAGGAAAGTGGAGTCATAATTTCATTTGAAAAGCATTAGGTCAGACGTAAATTCTGAGAAAACCACGGCACGGCACCTAAAAAGGAAGTAATGGTTGATCATTTGATATTTAAGCTTCCTGTCTGTAAACTCCGTGGGTTGATTCGGGGAAATCCTGAAAACATTATCATTGGAACAGACATGTTCAGTCACTTTTTAAAAATAAGAACTGTAGTTTCAGTAGAAACTATTTTTTGTTCTGAAAAAAAGTACTGGAGTCACGATACCTTGACTTAATCGGACAGCAGTCTGGGGAGTTAACACAATTGCACGGCAGTACCCTGATCTCTGATATTGCAGGATTGTTTTGGACTTTCTGAACATTTTACATAAAGTCCATTAACCAATTTAAATACCTTAACGTGTTATAGTCATACTGTTGGAATAGAAGCAAGGACACCTTGCCTGAAGGTCTAAGGGAGGAGTGAATTTAGAATAATTGCACATTGAATGACATTATGGCTGCTTGACAGTCACCTTTCAACTTATACGATCATCAAATGTAATCTTCTCGAAAGAGAAAATGCTGGAAAAACTCCATAGGTGAGAAGCAATCTGGCAAAAGAAAAAGTAAATGATGCTTTGGAACTCTTGCAAGGGCTGGTATAGGTTGGAGATGTCAGTAGTGTTAAACAAATATGGTGGGTGGGGGGGTGGAGAAAGGAGAAGGTCCATGATTACAGGAGATATTATATGACATAGGCCTTAATGTATAGCAACAGGGGCTGGCAATGAGAAAAGTGAACAAACATATGATCTGTCCTGTAAAATGATCACCAGCACCCGCTGTCGAAAAACATGGATGCATCACTTTTGATGTGAAGTTGCTGGAATAATGTTGAAAGGTTATACAGCACAGAAACAAACCCTTTGGCTAACCAATGTGTCTTCCTGAGCTAGTCCCATATCCTTGCATTTAGCCCATATCCCCCTAAACCGTTCCTTTCCATGTATTTTAAATGTTGCAATTGTACCCGCCGTGACCACTTCCTCTGGCAGCTGTTCCACTTACCCAACATCCTCTGTGTGAAAAACCTGCCCCTCAGGTTCCTTTTAAATCTATCCCCTCTCACTATAAAAATATGCCTTTCAATTCTAGAGTTCCCAGCCCTGGGCAAAGGTCTGTGACCATCCAAATTATTATTGTTCTTCATGATTTTATAAACATTTTTATAAAAGGCACCCCTCTGCTTCCTTCACTCCATGCAAAACAGTTCCAGCCTATCCAGTCCCCCCCTATAACTCAAGGTTTCCAGCCTTGGGATCATTTTTGTGAGTCTATTCAAAACGTTTTCTATCTTAACTCTCAACAGTCAACACTGCAGCACCCCACTCTGTGTATATCATTCCCTGGCTTATCATTGCATATGTGTCTGAGTTAACTCCCATTGCCATTCTTTTGCCTACTTTCACACTTGATTCAGATCATGTTGTGAGCTTAGATAACTTTCTTCATAGTCTACCACGCCACATTTTCATCCAAATTATTAATACATTGGACAATCAAGAGGGGCACAGCATTGATCCCCCACCACACACCACGAGTTGCTGATCTCCAATCTAAACAACAACTTCCCACTATGATCCTCTGACACCTTGCATCTAGCCAATTTTGTCTCCATTTGACTAGCTCACCCCGGATACCATTAGATCTCACTTTCTTGACCTACCTACCGTATTGGACCTTGTCTAAGGCCTTGCTGAAGGCCACATACACCACATCTATTGCGCTGTCCCTGACAATCTATATGGTCACAAAATGCTGGAGTAACGCAGCGGGACAGGCAGTATCTCTGGAGGGAAGGAATGGGTAACGTTTTGGGTCGAGACCCTTCCTCAGTCTGAAGAAGGGTCTCGACCCGAAACGTCAGATCAGTCTGAAGAAGGGTCTCAACCCGAAACGTCACCCATTCCTTCTCTCCAGAGATGCTGAGTTACTCCAGCATTTTGTGTCTATCTTTGGTTTAAACCAGCATCTGCACATTTTATCTACATGGTCACCTCTTCAAAAAGCACAATGTAGTGGCTACAAGGTGGAAAAGACATTCAAAATCTTTTTAATTCCAAAAAGAACACACACCAATTTATCTCTACCCCTGACCCATGTTGCAGACCTCCCCTTTAGGAATGATCCAAGGAGTGGCCTACCCCCCAGGGACTGCCACAACAACCTAATGACACATGTTGCCTCCTCTTTAGGAAGGCCATCTATTTATTGCCTGAGAAGGTCTGTAACAAATTCTGCCCCAACTAATCTGTGAGCATAATTTGCAGTCCCAGTCACTATTGGAAAAATTAAAACCATCTACTATTACTACCTTATTATTACTACAACTATTGTATCTATGATCTAGCTGCTCCTCTAATTCCTGTTGACTGTTATGGTGCCTCTAGTATGATCCCATCAAAGTGTCAACACCATTATTATTATTTCTAAATTGTACCCATATCGTCTCATTGTATTTCCCCCTCTATCATGCCAGTAGCATCTATACCCCTGAATATTGAGCTGCCATTCCCACCTGTCCCACACCCATGTTTCCCTCTATAGTTATAATGTCACAATCCCATGTATCACCCTGGGATTACCTGGATTACTTGTCAGGTTTCTTGCATTAAAAAAAATGGGCTTGTTGCTCACTTTAATTTTTATATTTGCCTCAACTTTGACATCAGCAACACTAGTTTGGGTCCCACCCTCCTACCGACTTGTTTAAAGGGTGTGGTTTCTGATAGAGAGATAAATCTAGTACTAGTTTTGCCCCCAGTTCGGGAGATTGATATTGCCCCTCAGAACATGTCTTAAGCAATATGGCAAAGGCTGTGTACTGAGCCCTGCTCCAAAAATGTACTCCACAGAAGGCAAAAGGAACCAAATTTGGGGTTGGTGAGTTAAATATTAGTGCAAGTGACTGGGGACAATCTCCCCCACCTTTAGGTTCATTGTATCTCACGTGATCCATTCTCAATATCTAATCTAACGCACAAATGTTGTCCATATCTGTTCCATCAATAAAACATTATTAACCTTTCCATTTTGTTCTGTTCTTCTTTAGAATGATCACTTGTGTCCAGTGTTGTTGCCAAGGCAACTCACATTGTTCTGCCTCTTCTCCCAAGTAGTGAATAAACATTCACGGATTTTATATCAACTGGTAAAGGAGGGAAGCTTTGCATTTGAACTTAGTTCTCTCCTTAACTAACATCCATTCCGCACACTTTGCACACAGCCCCCTTCACCACCCACACAGCCACACACGCAAACACACACAGAGGCACACACACAGACACACAAACACATGCACATCCCAACACTCACACAATCGCACACACGCACACACACGCACACACACATGCATATTCCTACACGCACACACACATACATATTCCTACATGCACACACACATACATATTGCTACACACACACAGACAGACCCACACAGATACATACGCGCACACACACGCACGCATACACACACACACAGACATCTACACACATCCTGACATGCAGACAGATACCCCCCACACACACACACACACACACACACAAACACAGAGACACACACACACACACACACACACACACACACACACACACACACACACACACACACACACACACACACACACAAACATAGAGACACACACACACACACACACACACCCACACACACACACACACACACACACACACACACACACACACACACACAGAGACACACACACACACACACACACACACACACACAAACACAGAGACACACACACACACAAACACAGAGACACACACACACACAAACACAGAGACACACAGACACACACTGTCATACAGTGTGGCTGCCTCGCTGGAACCAAGCACTGAATCAGTTTTGAACAATGACAAGATCAATTTTCATCTTTTATGTTCAATTTACCTCTGAACCATGTTTGAATCCCACAATGTGACCTTTTCAAAGAGCACCTCCCTATCTCTGTAATCTCCTGACCTGAAACGTCACCTATCTATTTGCTTCACAGATGCTCCTGACCCACTGAGCTCCTTCAACACGTTATGTTTTCTTTCTAATTATGTATTTGTACTGATGTCTTGTTTTGCTCAGTCATTTTCTTTTCACTGTCTTGTATTATTTTTGTATGATTTATGTTTTCATGTGCAGTCTGAGTCTATGTGCTTGTGATAATGCTGCAAGCAGGTTTTTCATTGTACCTGTATCTCCCTTGCATATATGACAAAAACATCTATTTTACTTGGCTAAATGGATTAGCATCAGAATGCACTGTACATCTAACAACTGAGAAATCTCCAGATTAAAACGTGATGTCCATCATTCTCCATGTTGTATTTCAATTCATCCCATCAATGTTCAATGGCAGGAGAAAGAAATGCAAGAGAACAGTGTCCCATTTGTTGGTTAAGTGTGTCCAAATCTACTCCCGAAACTAACTTACTGATGGTACGTCGGAAGAGTCCAGAAAATGCTGAGTCGCATATATCTCCAACCCACTTTCCACCTCATTATATCTGAAAAACACAAATACTCCCGGCACAATAAAATGGAAAAATAAACTTATTTTTGAAAAGGTATTGCATTTTCCTGTGATCCCATTGACCATGCTAACCAAGATGTGTCTTATTGCAAATTACAAGGATACTCCATAATTTATGCATAATCGGAATCTTTTTTGAAAGATTGGCTCTGGTCTGATCGTATTAAAACAAGGGCACAAAAAAGAAAACTCATTTAAAAAGTCAAATTATCTTCACTCTTTTCAATGACAACAGGAAATACTGCAAATTTTATTTAAAATACATATGTTTTTTCTTTAAAAAGTGGATCAGTACTTCAACCATCTTGTGTTTTCACCTGTGTGCTATTTGCTACTTTCCCTGTGAACAAAAATGCAGGGGAAGTTATTTTACCTCAAAAATTGAATAAGATTTTTTTTTAAATTCTATAATAAGCTCTTGTGGTTACGTGCAGGCTAATTTCTGTTACTGAAAGAAATGCAAAGATTGCAAAGTGCCTCTGAATTTTCAATTCAGCCTCAATCTCTAAATTTCCAACAATTCAAATGCATTTGTATTAGTCTCAAACATGAAAGGACAATTTCACTCAAAGTAATCTGAACATTTATGTGGACAGATATTCAAAAATTCTCCTGAGCCCACAGTTATGAACTATAGTTGATATCTTGTTCTTCATTCTGCCATCAGTTACATCTTTAACCTAATGCACTATCATTTCTCTTCATAAAAAAAGCATTTTATTGCTTGTCAAAAAAATCATATTACTTTCCCACACTTTGACACACATCATTAACTTGCATGATTGTTTTAAAAGGTTTACCAAGCATTTTTTTTCCACAAAGACCATGCTCCCTTAAGTCTGTTGATTGTAAACGGAACATTAAACTTGATTCTCCACCCAACTCCCACTCTGATAACTCACACAGTGTGTCGACAGAAGCTCAGGGACCTGAGCATTATCTCTCTCAGAAACCATACAGTTTAAACAAGTCGGTAGGAGGGTGGGACCCAACCTAGTGTTGCACATGACAAAGTTGAGGCAAATATAAAAATTAAACCGAGCAGCACCAATTGTGAGGATATACAGACCCATTTTATTTATTTATTTATTTATTTATTTTTTTAAAAAAAAATAAATTTAGAAGTACGGTAAATTACAATTCTACACAACACATATATCTTAATACATTTTTTGTACCGCTTCATTTTTTTTTTTTGAGCTTTAAGAAAAAGGTAGAAGTAAGGAAGGTAAAGAAAGTGCAAGAGAGTCATGCAGTGCAAGAGTGTAAGGAAAAGAAAGCCCCTTAGGAAAGAAGTTAGAGAAGGAAGTAAAGTGAGAAAATAGACCCTAGAAAAGAAAGAAAGAGAAAATAGAAACAATCGCTCTATTATAACATTAAACTCCGCAGAAAGGGGACTACCAACCAAGTCTGTTTTTGTTATTTTACCTCCCGTTACCAGGTCCTGATTCCGCTTATTTATATATTTGTTTTTTTTTAGATTACTATTGCACCTCATACTTGTAATAGGTCCAGAAACATAGACCACGTCTTTTGGAATTGGTCTGCTTTACCTGCTAGGAGGAATCTCATCTCTTCCAGATGTAATGTTTCAAACATATTTGATATCCACATTTTTATTGTTGGTGTCGGCGCATTTTTCCAGAATTTAAGTATAAGCTTTTTTCCCATTATTAGCCCGTAATTAAATAAATTCTTCTGAAACACGTTTAATTCAGGGTTACCTTCCGATATTCCGAAGATAATCCATTCTGGTTTTGGTACCAGTTTTATTTTGATCAATTTTGAAAAAATATCAAATATTTCATACCAGAATTTTTGGATTTTTGTACAAAAAACAAAAGAGTGCGCTATGGTAGCTTCTTGACATAGGCATTTATCACAGATTGGTGAAACATTAGGGAAGATTTTATTTAATTTAGTTTTTGAATAATATAATCTATGTAATGTTTTAAATTAGATGAGCGTATGTCGTACGTTGATCGAACATTTATGCACCTGTAGTAAATGATTATCCCAGGTCTCTTTTGAGATTTTTATAGCTAATTCTTGTTCCCAATCTTTTCTAATTCCATCTGTTGTGGGTATTTCTATGTTTAAAATGATATTATATAGGTACTTTTTTTTTAATGCAAGGAACCTGACAAGCAATCCAGATAATCCCAGGGTGATACATGAGATTGTGACATTATAACTATAGAGGGAAACATGGGTGTGGGACGGGTGGGAATGGCTGCTCAATATTCAGGGGTATAGATGCTACCGGCATGATAGAGGGGGTATTGGAGGGGAAATCCAATGAGACGTTAAGGTTACAATTTAGAAATAATAATAATAGGGTTGACACTTTGATGGGATCGTACTAGAGGCACCATAACAGTCAACAGGAATTAGAGGAGCAAATAGATCACAGATACAATAGTTGTATAAATAATAAGGTAGTAACAGTAGATGATTTATTTTTTTCTAATAGTGACTGGGACTGCCATTATGCTCACAGATTAGTTGGGGCAGAATTTGTTACAGTTGTCCAGAAAAACATTAGCCCATTGGTGTTTGTGATTTATCTCAATGATTTGTGTGAGAATGTACAAGGCATGGTTAGTAATTTTGCAGATGTCACAAAAGTGGTTGTGTCTTCTTCTCTCGACCCAAAACGTCAGATCAGTCTGAAGAAGGGTCTCGACCCGAAACGTCACCCATTCCTTCTCTCTAGAGATGCTGAGTTACACCAGCATTTTGTGTCTTTCTTTGGTTTAAACCAGCATCTGCACATTTAATCCGCATGGTCACCTCTTCAAAAAGCACAATCAATTTAATGACACATGCTGCCTCCTCTTTAATAAGGCCATCTATTTACTGCCTGAGAAGGTGGTCATTATCATAGATTGCGAAGATGGTTATCAAAAATTACAGCAGGACCTTGATCAGCTGGGCAAGTGGGCCAAGGAATGATAAATTAAGTTTCATGCAGATAAGTGTGTGGTGCTGCATTTGGAAAGTCAGACCAGAGCAGGACATTCTGTTGAATGGTAGGGCCCAGGGGAGTGTTGTCGAGCAGAGGGATATAGGAGTGCAGGTATATAGTCCCTGAAAGTGGCACCACAGGTAGGTAGGATGTTCAAGAAGACTTTCAGTACATTCACATTCATCAGTTAGGGTACTGAGTGGAGAAGTTGGGATGTTAAGTTACAATTTGTACAACGCGTTGGTGAGGCTGCATATAGAGTATTGTGTTCAATTTTGGTTACCCTACTATAGGAAGGATGTCATTAAGCTAGAAAGAGTGCAGAGAAAATTTACGACTATGCTGCCAAGATTTGAGGGTATGATCAATAGGAAGAGGTTGGGCAGGCTAGGACTTTAATCCATGGAGTGCAGGGGACCAAGGGGGTGATTGTAATATAGTGTATAAATTCATGAGGGTCGATAGGGTGAATGCACAGAGTCTTTTGACCAGAGTAGGGGAATCAAGAGGGCAGAGGTTTAAGGTGAGATCAAATAGATTTAATAGGAACCTGAGGGGCAACTTCTCATACAGAGGGTGGTGCATATATGGAACAAGCTGCCAGCGGAGGTAGTTGAGACAGGCACCGTAATAACATTTAAAATAAATTTGGACAGGTACATGGATTGGAAAGTTTTAGAGGCATATGGGCCAAATATGGATAGGCGTGACAATCGTAGATGGAGCATTTTGGGTGGCATTGACAAATTGAGTTGAATGGCCTGTTTCTGTGCTGTATGACTATGATTCTACTATCTATTTTAAGCACTGCCAGGTGAAATCCCATCTTGGAAAATTGGTCCCAGCTCATCCTAGTGAGATACATCCCAAAACTGATATAACCACTGTTTTATTTTATGCTGATGAGGATTCCATCATCATATAAAGATATGCTCTTTACTTAATAGTAATATGTGGATCTATAGTTGTGATGCCGGATCTATTCAATTACAGTAATACAGATTTTTCCAAGGAATACACCATGAAGAAAGTAATGATTGATTCAAATTATTTAAAGATACATAATGGAAACAGGCCCTTCGATCTATTGGGTCTACACTGACCATGGGTCACTCATTCACACTATTTCTGTTTTCCCACACTTGCATCAACTCCCCACTCACTGGGAGGCAATTTACAGAGGCCAATGAAGGAATGCTACCACGTTACAAATTATTGATTAGGCCACAGAAGTTTTATGGGGTGTAGTTCTGGTCACCAGCCTTTGAGAAAGATGTGATTGCATTTTGGAGGGTATTTGCCAGGGTTTTGCCTGGGCTGGATCATCTCAATGAGAAGGGAGTTTGAAAAGGGAGTGGGGAGGTTGAGCAGGGATCTGTCAGAAAGATAGTACAGGCTTGAGTTGTTTTACACTGGGAGGTTGAATGTAATGGGAGTGTATACAGTTAATGGCAAGACCCTTAACAGCAGTGATGTGCAGAGTGATTTTGGAGTCCAAGTTCATGGCTCACTGGAGGTGTCAGCACAAGTAGATAGGGTGGTAAAGAAGGCTTATAGTAGTTTAGTTTAGTTTAGAGATACAGTACAGAAACAGGCCTTCGGCCCACCGAGTCCATGCCAACCAGCGATCCCTGCACACTAACACTATCCTACACACACTAGGGACAATTTACATGAATACCAAGCCAATTAGCCTACAAACGTATTTGTCTTTGGACTGTGGGGGGAAACCAGAGCTTCCCAGAGAAAACAGGCACAGGCAAGCACCCATAGTCAGGATCGAACCCCGTTCTCTGGCACTGTAAGGCAGCAACTCTACTGCTGCATCATTGTGCTGCCTTGAGGTATGCTTGTCTTCAATGCAAGGGACATTAAATACAGGAGACAGGAAGTCATCATGTACCTCTGTAAGTATATTGTTAGGCCGCATTTGGAATATTGCATGCAGTCCTGGTCGTCCAATTACTGTATAAGAAAGATGTGGAGGCCTTGCAGAGTGTGCAGAGGAGGTTTACCAGAATGCTGCTTGGATTAGAGGGTGTTAGTTACAGGGAGAGGTTGGATAGACTTGGATTGTTTTCTCTGGAACTTTGGAGATTCAGGGGAAACTTGACAGAAGTTTATAAAATTATACGTGGCAAAGATAGGGTAGATAGTCAGAAACGTTTTTCCCAAGGTGAAAATGCCCAACACAAGAGGGCATAGTTATAAAGTAAGAAGGGGGAAATTTAATGGAAATGTGCAGGGTGGGTTTTATGCACAGAGTGTGGTGGAGGCTTAGAACACATTGCCTGGAATGGCGGAGGCAGATATACGATAGGGGCATTTAAGAGACTTTTAGATAGGCACATGAAAGTGCCGGGAATAGAGGGATATGGATCATATAAAGGCAGATGAAATCAGCTTAGCTTGTTCAGTACAAACATTGTGGGCCGAAGGAACTATTTCGGGGTTGTTCCGTTCTATATACTATGTTGTAAAGATTTTAAAAAATGTGACATAGATAGGCTAAATAGTAAGAACGTTTTCTTGATAGCAGAAGTGTCTAGAATTAGAGAACATATGTTTAGGGTAAGAATTGATGGGGTAGAGGATCAAAGGAAAACTTTTCTCACCGAGAGGGTGATTAGAATTTGGAATGCATTACCTGAGTGGATGTGGGGGCAGGTACTCAGAATCCTTATGAAACATCTCGGCAAACTCTTGCATTGCCAACATATCGAAGATGAGGGTCCAAGTGCTGGATAATTGTTCACTGCAAATACTTGGCAAATAAAATATTTATTAAGTGTTCACTGATGATAGATACTTGATAGCTGGTATTGATTCGATGGACTGATGGGCCTGTTTCCATGCTGATTGACTCCATCACTCTGTAACGCTAATATTTTAATATCAGAATGTGATTAAATATGGCCTACAGAAAGAAACCAGTCATCACATGGAAATTATCCTTAAATGGTATTGTTAAGTTCCAATGGAGGCACACAAATTGATCAGAGGAAATCCTTAGAATTAGTTGATTATCGGCATCTGATTTAAATAGTTCCACCTAATTCCTCTCAAGTAAATATATTGCAGAGTGTTTTCTAGGCAGCTTCCAATTAGCTTACGACAGCAGTCGACTATGAGGTACACATAGGCTGTAAGTTAATCATACTGCTTATCAATTATCAACTGCTTATCAATTATCTGATTTATACAAGAGCAGAATATTTTCCAAGTGAAACATTCACACAGTGAAGTGCTGACAAATCTACTTGATATTTTCCACCACATCCCCATTGGTATTTTTAATCTTACTTAACTTCTGGCCACAACAGATCCTCTGGTTGTGAGTATAAGTGTTGCCTTGCACTTCTAAATTACTGGTCCTGATTTCACCTGGGCAGGGTGGACCACACTGTTCCAAAAGTGAGTTTAGGCAATTTTCACTCCTACTCGCTCAGCAAGGGCTGATAAGCCAATTTGTCCTTTGTTTCAGGAAAGAAAGGGTAGAAAATCATTTCGCCCTCAGAAGCCAGGCCACTGCAATGTGACCAATTTCAGGGACCCTCTCAAGCAGGTTCCACGTTCATGTTAATTAAGGCCCTAGCTTTCTATTAGGTGCCGCACCACCAATGTAAAGGAATTAAAATGTAAAAAGACACCTGGACTGGTGGGGTGGATAGGAAAGGTTTAGAGAGATATGGACCAAGTGCTGGCAAATGTTGATAACTTATATGGGGGCATCATGGTAAGCACGAGTGAGTTGGGCTGAAGGGCCTGTTTCTGTGCTGTATGACTATGACTAAAATGGCCTCTTTGGACCTCCGCTAGCACCCATTCTCTAGTCACTCTGTGTGTTGATGGTTAAAGACAGACTAGTTTCCATCATATTTCCAGACTAGCTAAAATTACACCAGGTTGAAATATAGCTTTGGAATCTGACAGAAGTAGCCTGTTGTTTGTGGGTGGGAATTCTTGTGTCTTGTACGGTAGAACTAGTTAAAATCGTCAATACCATATTCGTATTCCATAAGTACTCAGGTTATTTTAAACTGCCAAATTCCCCGAGGTTTCTTCCAGGCAGCTAAGGTTACAATCATGTCCATTGATTATTTATATCCAGTGGTGTGGTAACTAATTGCACTACATGGTGTGTTGCTGAGCCACAGAGTTCAGAGAAGGTTCCCTATTAGTTCTCTGATTGATGGAAAGTTGGTTAGGATGATATTCAAGGGTAAATTGGTTGAACTCAGAATGATTGCATCAGGGGTGAGTAATCAATCATGTTTCCTGTTCCAATCACATTCTCTACATCCCTCGACAGTTGCCATATGCCTGTGTTGATGTACTGCTTTCTTAAATAGACCAACCTGTCCGTTGTGTCTCTTTCCTGGCATCTGCCAATTCGCTAGCCTGTTACCCGATCTATAACAGTCTTATTATTTACAGAGTGGCAACATCTTTGACATACTGTTGTTATTGTATCGGTTCTTTTTCATTGGTGATGCTTTCTTTCCCCTAGGTTTGTTAGCTATTTGGGAATGGGAAATGGTAGCTCCATGGGAAATGCCTCCTGGGTCAGACAGGCTTGAGGCTGGCCTTGCATCGCAATCGTGGCTTCTTGAGAAATTAATTAGGAATTGGGCGGCATGATGGCGCAGCGATAGGGTTGTTGCCTTGTAGTGCCAGAGACCCGGGGTCGATCCTGACTATGATGCTGTCTGTACAGGGCTTGTACATTTTCCCTGTGACCACGTGGGTTTTCTCCGTGTACTTTAGATTCTTCCGACACGCCAAAGGTGTACAGATTTGTAGGTTAATGGGCTTTGGTAAAATTGTAAATTGTTCCTAGTGTGTAGGATGGTGTTAGTGTATGGGGTGATTGCTGGTCGACGTGGATTCAATGGGCCAAAGGGCCTGTTTCCGCATTGTGTTTTTAAAGTCTAAAGTCAGAGCAGCCATCCATGTTGTCTCTCTTTACATCAGTAACTGCCTTCAAGAACCACCGGAGGGGACAGGAGAGAAAATCACCCATGAAGATGGTGTCTAGAAATACACAACATCTTGCATTTCTGTTATTGGAGCCCAGCAGTGTGTTTGAAACAATTTACACAGGATAACACAAGCTGCAGATTAATATTGCTTGGTGCTGTATTGCCTTCAAACCATATCTGCATTTTGCACCAACTTCCAATGCATTACAATAGAAGCTAGGCACAAAATACTGGAGCAACTTAACAGGACAGGCAGCATCTCTGGATAGAAGGAATGGATGATGTTTTGGGTCGAAAACCTTCTTCAGACATTTCACATTTTGCCTGGTCCACTGTGAAAATCTTCTCAAGGTATATCTACTTTGACGAAGTTCTCCTCCTTTCACCTTCTATCCAGAGATTCTGCCTGTCCCGCTGAGTCACTCCAGCATTTTGTGTCTGTCTTCAGTGTAAACCAGCATCTGCATTTCCTTCCAACACATTAAAATAAAAACTAGTTTTCCAAACAACTGATCTGGGTCGTGGGCTCGAAAACCTGCTTCTTAAATCAGCGGGAGAAGAAAAGTAGGTTAATTAACTTAATAACACAAGCCCAAACAATCATGAGCACTTGTCACTTTCAATGGCAAATGTGAACAAAATACAGTAAATATCCGACAATCTGTGTTCACAATATTTGCTCATTGGGTGCTTTCTCCCGTCTCCCGACTTCCTTTTAAAATCCTCAGGACCAACTTTCCTTCACTCCTTTTAAAAACCCTGAGGCATCATTTCCCTTTCTCCCTTTAAATTCACCATATTCTGTGCCAACACTTCCTTTAAACTTACTGAGCTCTCTGGAAAATCCATCATGCTACTGGATTATATCTAAAATAGTAAATTAATTTGTGTTGGGGTATTAATAGAAATAATTGAATAGTCTAGATATTCGGGCCGAAACCGAAACGTTGCCTATTTCCTTCGCTCCATAGATGCTGCTGCACCCGCTGAGTTTCTCCAGCGTTTTTGTGTACCTTAGATATTCTGTCTATCTGGCACTGCCAAAGTCCTGAGGGTGCCAGATTTTTGTTTAGTTTAGTTTATTGTCACGATGAAAAGCTTTTGTTGTGTACTAACTGGTCAGTGGATAGACTATACATGATTACAATCAGGATGGCCACGGTGTACAGATTCGGTATAAAGGGAATGTTTGGTGCAAGATGAAGTCCAGAAAATGTGTAGGAAGGAACTGCAGACGCTGGTTTAAATCGTTTCGGGTCGAGACCCTTCTTCAGACTGAAGGAGGGTCTCGGCCCGAAACGTCACCCATTCCTTCTCTCCAGAGATGCTGCCTGTCCTGCTGAGTTACTCCAGCATTGTGTGTCTATAAAGTCCAGAAAAATCAGATTAAAGGCCGATCGAGGCTCTCCCATAAGGTCAATGGTAACTTAGGGCCACTCTCCAATTGGTGATAGGATGGTTCAGTTGCCTGATCACAGCTGGGAAGCAACTCTTCCTGAATCTGGAGGTGTACATTTTCACACTTTTGTACCACTTGCCTGATGGGAGAGGGGAGAAGAGGGCATATCTGGGTTAGACGTTCACTAATGTGATTTTGGTATATTTTGTCATCGATAATTTTGATTGAATTTTATAAAATCGTATTAATATATTAATATGTCACCATCCGAGAAAAATAGACTTTGATTTTCTGAAGTGAAATTTATTTCATGAATAAATGTGCTTAGTGGACTTTTTTAAATGACATCTACAAGTTCAGTTTCATATTGATGTCAGCATTTGTACATAACAGCTGGCATTGTGGTTTATATATAATAAAATTGTCATTTTATGCCATTTCCAAATGACAGACTGATTACACCCAAGCTTTTCTCACAGGAGCTGGTTTCTATCTATATTAATGAGGGGGCAGATGTTTCTCCCAAGATGGGAAGGCATAATGAAATGCATTAGGTGGGAGCATTGTGTTATGACTAACCAGCTTTACACTTCATCAAACTGAAAGGAAATACACTATTTGGATTATAGTGCTGGAGCAATCAATTGCCAGAAACTAATAATGTTAAGTGCCTTGTTATTTTGCTGACTTTGTTTGAAAAATCTGCGTTATTGTAGATTTAACAAGGTGTTTGTCCATTTTAGTAATTAGTGCTTAGTTTAGTTCAGTTTAGTTTAGAGATACAGGCCCTTTGGCCCACCGAGTCCGTGCCTTAGCACTACCCTAGATACACTAGGGACAATTTATCATTTGTTTCCAAAGCCAATTGGATTTGGAGTGTGGGAGGAAACCGGAGGTCCCAGGGAGAACCCCCACAGGTCATAGGGAGAGCATACAAACTCCGTAGTTGTATGACAACGCCCGTAGTTACGATCGAACCCAGGTCTCTGGCGCTCTAAGGCGGCAACTCTACCACTGCGCTACAATGCCACCCCTGAGTTCTACACCTCAATTTTAAAACATAGGGCAGTACATGTTTTGCTCCAGAAAAAAAAATGTATACCTTGAATTTTCTGATTTTTGTTCCTGAAGTTCTAGCCATTGTCTATATCCACCATCATATCCTTCACTGATGCTCCCAGCCTGCCATGGCTAATTTACTCCTCATATTTCCGTAGCTTCCTTTAAATTTTGGATCCAAGTTTCAGAATGAAGAACTTCACTTTTCATCTGAATGAAAATGCTATCATGTTTTTTCTCTCCTTGCAATAAGTTTACCAACTAATCTTTGCCCATTGGACAATTCCCAATCTAATGGAGCCTATCTGCAATTGGCTCCTCAATGTACAAGGCAAAGAAAAGTCTTAATCTCATTCAGAAATCCATCCTCCTTAGTACCATTATAAACTTATTATAAATTAAGCTCACTCCCTTATTATATGCATTTCTTACTTCCTGTTTGATGCTGTTCCCTACATTACCGCCACTGTTTTGAGGCCTACAAATAGTTCCCTTCATTGTTTTATTTCTAAACTCCACACTGATTGATTCGATTTTCTAAACCAATGTTCTATCCCACTCCAGCTCTGTTTTCACCCTTCACTGACAACACGGCCCCACCACCTTTTCTCCTTTTGTTTATACCTCCTAAATACTGAATAAGCTTGCACTTTCATCTGCCAGCGTTGGCCACCTTTTAACGACAGTCAAATTGCATCTACCTATCTCTCAATGTGCTGCTAATTAGATAATTGTATTTATGCAGTAAAATAAAGCATTGTTGGATTGCATATTTATATATTTTCAGGTATTTTAAACTTTTTTGTGTTACCCTATTTTCTTACCATTTAGTTGTGCAATTCGTTTTAATGCTCTGTTTCTTCCAGACACAATTTGACTAATAACATAATCATATTCCTGTGCTGCTACATTGTTTTCTGTTTGCCTTTACCATTCTAGCTTTCTTTACTTTAGACTTTAGACTATAGAGTTTAGAGGTACAGTGTGGAAACAGGCCCTTCGGCCCACCAAGTCCACACCGATCAGCGATCACCCGAAACACTAAGCTGCACACATTAGGGACAAATTTACAACTTACCAAAGCCACCAACAAATCTGTAAGTCTTTGTAATGTGGGAGGAAACTGGAGCACCCAGAGAAAATCCACACAGTCACAGGGAGAACGTACAAACTCCATACTGATAGCACCCATAGTCAAGGTTGAACCCAGGTGCTGTAAGGCAGCAACTCTACTGCAACACCACTGTGCCACCCGTTCTCTCTGATGGGACTCTCCTTTTTTGTTTAACACCCTATTTCCTGCCCTGGTTCCGTGATGATTATGCTTCCAAATGTAGCCAGCCATTCTATCCCCACCTCAGAGGACAGAGTCCATTAAATCAAACTCCCCTTCTGTTAAGCTAATCTATGAGCCACACATTCATCAGTCCGGTCCTATTGACCATGTGCCAGTTTGCCTGAGGCTCAGATAATTCATATGACACAATGGCACAGCTGGAAGTGCCATTTCAACCAGAGCCAAAGAGCTGGGTTCAATCCTGATTTCAGATGCTATCTGTGTTGTGGTTTTAAATTTCCCTCTGTGACCACATGGGTTTCCTGCAGGTGCTCTAATTTCCTCCCACATCCCAAAGATGCGAGGGATGGCAGATTAATTGGTCACACAAAATTATCGCTACTTAATTTAATTTAGTTTAGAGATGCAGCACGGAAAGCGCTTCGGCCCACTGAGTCTGTGCCGACCAGTGATCCCTGCACATTAACACTATCCTACACACACCAGGGACAATTTTACAATTTTACCAAGCTAATTAACCTACAAACCTGTACATCTTTGGAGTGTTGGAGGAAACGGAAGCTCCCGGAGAAAACCCATGCAAGTCATGGGGAGAACGTACAAACTCCGTACAGACAGCACCCGTAGTCAGGATTGAACCCGAGTATCTGGCACTGCAACTCGGTCACTGAGCCACTGTGCCACCCATACTTATTTAAAATATAGTTATGGTTACTATATGTTCTGAAGAAGGGTCCCAAGCAGAATTATTACAATTTCCCTCCACAGATGCTGCCTTACTTGCTCAATTCCTAAAACATTTTACTTTTTGCTTAAACATATCTGCAGTCTTGTGCGTCTCCGTAAAACAATGGTGATCTGGTTATTTATTTCATTACTGCTTGCGGGAGTTTGTTGTGATTATGGTACTTCCATTGCAACCGTAGCTGCATTTTAAGTAAGTATTTTGTTGGGCATGAACAGCTGTGGTTGGGAAAAATACCCCACATAAACGCACACATTTTCTTTGTTATCTCCTACTTGGAACGTTGCTGCACTGTGATATAATACCAAACAGTACCAGCTTCTTTTATTTGCCTCTTATTGTAGCATCATTTCCACACTTCAAACAGAAAACATTCCATCAAGTGACCACTGACCAATGTCTGTTTTAATTCATTTATAAGATGTGAGCACTGCTGGCAAGTCCAACATTTACTGCCATTCTTGGTTACCCTTGAGAAGGAGATGGATAGTGAGCTGCTTGAATCAGTACAGTCCATCTGGTGAAAGTGCTCCACAAGAGATTTGGGTCAGGAGATCTAGGATTCTGGCACAGTGACAATCCTGCTTCCACTTTTATTATAATGGTTCAGGGATTCTTTTTTTTTAGAATACAGTGCGGAAACAGGCCCTTCGCCCACAAAGCCCACGTCGACCAGCGATCCCCGCAAACTAACACTATCCTACACACACTAGGGACAATTTACATTTATACCAAACCAATTAACCAACAAACCTGTACGTCTTTGGAGTGTTGAAGCTTCTGGAGAAAACCCACGCAGGTCCCAGGGAGAATGTACAAACTCCGTACAGTCAGCACCCGTAAACAGGATCAAACCTGGGTCTCGGGCACTATAAGGCAGCAACTCTATCGCTGCACCACCGATTCACCCCAAATTATTTCATACATGTACTTTAAAATATTAAAGACTAGCTAGCACCAATTTTGCCTACATATTGAGCTACCCATCTAAACTTGAGTGAGTAGGAAATAACTGCAGATGCCGGTTTAAATCGATGGTAAATGCAAAACGCTGGAGTAACTCAGTTGGACAGGCAGCATCTCTGGACAGAAGGAATGGGTGATGTTTCGGGTCAATGATTGAGTGAGTGCAAGCCTATGAATATATTACAGTTTCCTAATGTAACTTTAACCCCATCTGTCCCTAGAGGTCACCCAAAGCCAAGACTAATAAAGTTTAAATCAAGTAGCATCAACTTAACAGTTAAGTACTCCACTTCATATTATTTTGAATTCAAAAATCATTTTCCAGCAGGAAATGTGCTGTGTGTTATGATTCATTATGTGTTAAACTTAGAAGTTGATGGGATTTAGGTTTGCAAAGACCTGATTCAATGCAAATTTGGGCAATTTAGAGTAGAGAGATGTGTCCACACTGACTGCAAAAATTAACTTGACATTACAGTGCAAAGTGTGATTTCATTGACAGTTACTGCAGTCCCTCAGTAGAACACAGGGTTACCTGGATGGCATCCATTCTGGGACAATCTCCAGCTGGCTAATACTGCAATGAGCAGAGATTAGCACTCAATTTAGAAAGGTTGCCAAATCTTTTGGTTCATTGCCCATGAACTCCAAGCTCTGAAATCGGTCCCCGTGAAGCCAAAGATGTGTAGAAAGGGACTGCAGATGCTGGTTTAGACTGAAGACAGACACATTTTTGCAAATCTTTCATTCATTTGTTCTATATCTCTCTACATCATCTTCTATATCTCTTGTTTCTCTTTCCCCTGACTCTCAGTCTGAAGAATGGTCTTGCACCAAAACGTCACCTATTCCTTTTCTCCAGAGATGCTGTCTGACCCGCTGAGTTACTCTGGCTTTTTGTGTTATAGTTTGACTTTGGGAATTGGAGTTCTGTGTTTTAAAACTCTCCGATCATATATATTGACACAACACCAAATTAAAAACTTCTGTTGATGCATTGGTTGTCAAAAACTTATAGCTATTTTTAAAATAAAACTTTTGTTTTTGAAAATCCTGCAAGAAAAAGACTTTGGTATTGGCAGTCTGAAATTCTCTTGTCTCTAACCCACTTTTTCCGGGTGACACTATTGTTTTAAGAATAAAACATTCTATTAAAAAGAGGTTTCTTCGGAACACAACTGTCAAGTTATAACAGAACTATCTGTACATGCACATTTCTGTAACATAAGTAATGAAATGTTAAATCTATTTGCAACTTAAGTTTCAGCAGATTCTCACCGAACTATAATTTGAATTTATACAAAAGTGCTGGAGAAACTCAGTGGGTGCGGCCGCATCTATGGAACGAAGGAAATAGGCAACGTTTCGGGCCGAAACTTTTCTTCAGACTGATGTAGGGTGGGGGGGGACGGGAAGAAGAAAGGAAGAGGAGGAGCACAGGGCTGTGGGAGAGCTGAGAAGGGGAGGAGACAGCAAGGGCTACCGGAAATTGGAGAAGTCAATGTTCAAGCCACTGAGGTGCAGACTGCCCAAGCGGAATATGAGGTGCTGCTTCTCCAATTTCCGGTAGTGCTCACTCTGGTCATGGAGGAGACCCAGGACAGAAAGGTCGGATTCGGAATGGGAGGGGGAGGTGAAGTGCTGAGCCACAGGGAGATCAGGTTGGTTAATGCGGACTGAGCGGAGGTGTTCGGCGAAACAATCGCCAAGCCTACGCGTGTCTCACTGATGTAGATCAGCTGACATCTAGAGCAGCGGATGCAATAGATGAGGTTGGGGGATGTGTAGGTGAACCTCTATCGCACCTGGAACGACTGCTTGGATCCTTGAATGGAGTCGAGGGGGGAGGTAAACGTATAGTTTGAATTTGGTCACGTTTACGTATGTGTAATCTGACCTGGAGCTGTCAGATTTTCGAAGATAGGTGCCAAAGTTGTAGCATTTGCCTGCTCTTTAATTACATTTTAGTTTGGTATGCATAGGGAATGGATCATTCAATCCTTCAAGTACTAACTAGCTGTGGAGTGAGAGCACTCCAGGAACAGAAGGTTTCACAAACTTGGTGGAAATAAAAGAACAGAGCGGGAAACTGACGGTCATGGTGTGATAGTCCAGGGCTGGATAAGATGTATTCTGTGCTAGCGACACATGAATGGCATGTAGTAGTTATTACAGAGACATGGTTGTGGGGTGACTAGTACCGTGTGCTCAATATTCCAGCGTATACACTCTTCCTACAGATAAGAGCAAAGGGGAAAGGAGATGGGGTGCTGTTGTGAATCAAGAAAGGTACCAGAGGTGTACTGAATCCTGAGGTAAAGGCTGTGGATAGTGATGTGGAATTAATTGGGCCTGAATTCATGAGCAGTAGAGGAAGGAAGATAGGAGTTGGGAGCAGTCTATTGAGCCCCACAATGTGATCTCTCCGTAGGTTGGAGTTTAAACTGCAGTGTCATTGGATTTTGATCTACATGTTGATTGGATATACCAAACTACCAAGGGTATTGTTGAAGAAGAATTTATAATGTCCTTAAAGATTGCTTTACAAAGCAGTACATTGTGAAGCCTACCGCGAACTGGGCTAATTTAGATTTGGTCTTAACAAATGAGGAAGGATTAACATAGAAGATTGGAAAACACAGCACTGGAACAGGCCCTTCAGCCCACAATGCCTGTGCTTTGCAAAGGCTGAGATTAACATACCTCAGTTGCTTACATGTGTTCCATGCATATCCATGTGCCTATCTTAAACACCACTATCATATCTGCCTCTACCATCACCCCAACCAATTTATTCCAGGCACCCACCACCTTCTGTGTAAAAAAAACCCTGTACTGCACATCTCCTTCAAATAAATGATCTTGCAGTTAATAATTTCCTCAGGGTTAGGAACCACAGTTTGATAAAAATCCAGATGCAGTTTAAAAATAAACAGATATTATCTGGTTTATAACCCGAGTCTTCAATTTAAGTAAGGACAATTATAATGGTGACTGGGAAATGGACTGGATAAACCACCGAACAGACAGGTCAGTCATTTTATCGTTCTTTTTCTTGATTCTCTTGGCTCTTGACATGCACATACACATATTAATCAAATACTTAATTTAGGCTCTATTTGTCTGAGGCCAAAAACTATCCCTCATACTTGGGCCTAGTCACAGGCCTCTTCACTGGGCTCTCAAAATCCCGAGCACTTTTCTCTGCAGAAAGGTTGGTCTCCTGCCTCAAGTGGTGCCAATGCCACATATATTACCTTGGTTGGAGTTATCACAGAAGGCTTTAGTTTTTTTTTTTTTTTAATATTTTATTTTATTAGAAGTAAGTACAGTCATATGGCACCAAAGTGCCTAATATATATTTTCATAATACATTTTATGTACAACTTTTTTTTTTTGTTACATTGAAAAAAGATTAGAATAAGAAAAAGAAGTTAGATCGTAAAGGATAGAAAGAAGACTTTAGTTGAACGCGGTCCTCGCTGGCCCTTTTTGAGATCCACCACTGCTGATCGCTTGGAGTCAATTACAGAAGTCAATTAACCTTCAACCTGCACGTCTTTGGAATGTGGGAGGAAACCACAGCACATGGAGAAAACTCACGCAGTCACAGGGAGAACGTACAAATTCCATACAGACAGCACCCGAGGTCAGGATCAAACCCGAGTCGCTATAAGGCAGCAACTCTACCACAGTGCCGCGCTTGTAGGGATGGGAAACCTCGGTCTGCCTCTGTTGTTTCTCTTCTCTGCACCGAAACGTATCTTAAACAAGCACTTATTGACGGACCTGCTTTGTGGTCATTAACGGCGACTCTTGCTGTAGATTATGTGAGCTCAGACTGAATGTCTGACCCAGCTCATTTTATGGATTTGGTTTCTGGATCAGCTTGGGTAACTCCCATTATTCCCAACACCCTGGTCAGAACATATGTTGGCCACAAGCCCCCTACTCCATCCCTCTAAATAAGGGACCCAACTCGAATGGTCGTCTGTTCATTTCCCTCCACAGATGCTGCCTGACCCACTGAGTTCCTCCAGCACTTAGTTTTATGCTCAAGATTCCAGCATCTATAGTCTCTTGTGTAGCCACAATTCCCCTTGATATGCACAGAAACTTTAATTTTATATTATGTCCACTACTTATCTAAGTAGAGGATGTATTTCTCAGCCAGTGCTGAATAATATAACCAGGAATTAGTTATCACATCATTTAATATTAAAAGTACTTGAAGA